>NW_025745321.1:0-30286 GCF_021184085.1 Oncorhynchus gorbuscha
ATTACATTTAAAATGGTATAAGATACTTTTATGTTTGAGGAATTGTAATTATGAGATTTCTTCTGTTTTGAATATGGCACCCTGCACTTTCACTGGCTGTTGTCATATCGATCCCGTTAACGAGATTTCAGCCCTAGATTTAAGATGGGCAAAAGTACACTGGACTGGACAGAGGAACTTTGCCTAGCATCCCACAGTCGCCTCTTCACTGTTGACGTTGAGACTGGTGTTTTGCGGGTACTATTCAATGAACCTGACAGATTTTAAAGCTAAGCATTCGATACTGGTAAGGCTTAGAAGGAGGGATGTATGTTCTGTTTGTCACTATTGTCAAAGTATGATTATTGTGATGTTGAAAATGCAAGCCATGATACTGAAGCGCCGAAGTGGGTATGCTTTGTTTTTAGTTGTGTGATGCATTGGCACAGAAAACTATTGGTGAAAACTTATGTTGCGTTCCATGCATTGTATACCCTGTTAGGGGGTTATATTCCTGTGCGGGTAGCGTGACTACAGCTCAAGCTCATTACCATAACGCACAATGCGCAAAAATATTCCTAAAAATTATTTAACCTCCACACATTAACAAGTAAAATAGCTCAAATGAAAGATAAACAAGTTGTTTATCTAGCCAGCAAGTCAGATTTCTAAAATGTTTTACGGCGAAAACATAGCACATATTTATGTCAAACCACCACCGCAGACATAGCTCATTAGCATAGCCAAGTAGGAAAAAATATGCAATCAACAAACGCAGGATTAAAAGAAAAATCATTTCACTAACCTTTTGAAATCTTCATCAGATGACAGTAATATAACATGTTACACAGTACATTCATTTTTTTCAATAATATGCTATATATATCCATAAATCTCTGTTTACAATGATGCATCGTTCAAAAAATGCTACTAAAATGTCCGGAGAAATTAAATAGCTCCGGCAGATAACATCAGCTAACAAGGAATACACATCATAAACTTTGACTAAATATGCATGTTTTACATATGTATAGGAAGATACACTTCTTCTAAATGCAAACGCTGTGTTACTTTTATTTATAACATTACATTTTGCGTTTACTAGGCTATAATAGGGAGTCGGCGCTCCCACATTAGCATAATGACTCCTCTATCTTGGAGTCGACAGAAACCCAAAATTAACACATAAATATTCCCTTACATTTGCTGTTCTTTCATCAGAAGACCCGGAAGGAATTATACTTACCAAAAACAGCCTTTAGTTTTCAAGTCTGCGTCTTTCGGTTCTCAAAATAGTCTGATTTTGGTCAAAATGTAGGCAAAATTGAAGTGGGTGCGCACCAAAACGTCGAAAATATATATCATATGTCGAGTAAACTTGTCAAACTATGTTCATAATTAAGCTTTAACATGTTATAAAGGTGTACAGCAATTGTGAGGACGAAGCGAAACACACACGTCTTTTAATCGATCCTGAGGGAAAGAGAGAAAATGTGCAGAGCGCGCAAATAGGTGCACTGTTTTTTGGCGTGACCGAGACCTTTCGGCACGCTCAACGTCTCATGAGCGCGCGATTCTCACAATGAGAAGCCCCATAGAAGGCAGCCTTCACGCTGAACATGTAGAAACTGTTCCCAGAGCGGTAGCCTTTTGGGAATTGCGTTTAAGATGACGTCAAAGTAGGGGCAACTTTTTCCATTACAAGAGAGATTTTGGGAGAATGCATGCCCTGACACTTCTGCTTTACATAGAGACAAAATTTAAACGGTTTTAGAAGCGTTAGATTGTTTTCTATTCGATAATATTTTTTCTATGCATATATTAGCAACTTTTGAAAAAAATTTATCCTGTTTTATATGGGTACCCAAATCCTCCAGAAGGGGCAGTAAACCGTGGTATCCTGAACAGGATATGATTGGCATCAAAATGTTGGATATCTAATGTCCCCCTAGATTTTAATTGCCTGCAGCCAGATCTCATCGTGTTGTAGGCCTAATGAAATATGCCAGGAGATTGAGCTCGTCCGTGGTGGTCGGCGATCCCTCAACCTTCTGGCCCGTAGCCGTGCGTGGCATCGATTGTGCCACAAAAGTATGCTAAATTGTCAATGTCAATAACCACGTTTCTAAGCATTATTTAGAGTTCATTCAATGAGGGTGGAGGGTGTGTACATTTGTTACAGTACAAGGGGAGGTTCAATGAAAATGTTCCCAGTACATTTTGAACTGCCCCTAAGTGCTTTTGAGATCACTGATCGATACAACTGAGCCGAACTGGAAATCATATTTCTTAGTCACATTAAAAAAACATCAATGGGTGATTTGGTCAGAATACATCTTGGTTGTTCTGATGTCCGACAAAAAGTACTTGTCCCCATGATGTAACTGAGACAACTCAGGTTTGCAAAGCCAGTGTGGCTCCAAACACCAAATCGATCAATAGCAAATAATAGGCATTCCCAGCAGTACAGTTTGCAGTGCTTCTCGGAGCCTGTGTTTGTAGCGTCGGGTTTGTAGAGTCGGCGTCTACCTCTCCTGACAATGTATAACTTTTCTTGAAAGTTTGTCTTGAGAATGGCGTTATAATTATATCCTCGACCAAATCGATATATTCTCCTTCCGCCATTGTGGGTTGAAAAAACAGTTTAGTAGTACGCAAATTAATTTGTTGATCCATTTCAGTTTCCTAGTTCTGAGACCTGCCCATATAGGACCTGCCTCTCAATATTGGTAATCCAATCAAAAGATGTGCAGGCACTACGCCTGCGAGCTGGCTCCTATGTAACACTGGAGCCAGCCAGCAGGCGTACAATAGCCAACTCTAAAGCTGATTGGTTGACACTAAATTTGAATTTCCATTCACTTTAAGCTACAAGTGCCCGCACTGTTGATTCTGAAGGCTCCAAATATCAACCTGGGGCTGGAAGCAGTGCAACCAAGAGGAACGCTATGAAATGAAGAGTGTTTCTCTTACTCTGGGGAATAATTTAATACATATTTGTGGGAAAATATATTTACAAATATATATATTCTGATGATGTTTAGGCTAGCAGAGAAGGCCTTGCTGGCCCTGACGGCCCACAACTGTGTGGTGTTGATACATAATTATTTGGCTGGATTGAATTGGAATGACTTGGAGAAGGCTTAAGAAGGAATAAGCTTATTTAATAAAACACATTGTAGTAATTTAGGGTTGTACACTCCAAATACCAAAGTGTGTGGTTGTTCCATGTGATTTAATGATAAATAGTTTGTAAGTATTCTAAAAGTACATTTTGAGGATGTCATGAGTCATTCTAAATGTTGTTCAACATCTCCCTCTAGTGGCTCAATTGGGACACAATGCCTTCAACAAGTGTAGTAAAATTGAAATGTACAATATGCATAATGTCAGATAACATCTAAGTAGATCTCAATGGTGTATTGTGTAAGTAGTTGATGGTCAAATCTAAGAATATGCAAATATGGGTAGCACTTTATAATAGCATAGTTTTATAAGATCATTCAAAAGATGTTTAATGAATGAACGTATAAACCATTAACTGATCATTAGTAAAGTAGTTTTGTATTCTCTAATCTAAAGGGAGGCCTATTCACACTTTCTTAACTCATAAACCATTTACTAATCATGAGTAAAGTCATTTTGCAGAATCTAAAGGGAGGCCTATTCACACTTTCTTAACTCATAAACCATTTACTAATCATGAGTAAAGTCATTTTGCAGAATCTAAAGGGAGGACTATTCACACTTTCTAATACTTTATAAATGTTTTGAACAGTGACCAGTTAAATTTATCACAAAAAGATGGACATGCCATTGGTAGACATTCCAATACTTCCTGATTCTACTTAAGGTCTCAAAATAATCTAGAACAAATCAATGGTAAACAATAAGTACACAACACAGAGGATGTTAACTCATTAAACATCTTATGAATGGTCTTATGTATCATTATTACAGACTATAAAAGTTGTTAATAAATCTGTGAATAACCAGCTTACTACAACAAATGTGGGAGTAATGATACATGAATGATGAATAAACTATTTACTTAGCAAGTGTTTTTGCAAAATGTTACCAATCTCCATATTCATTCAGACTCCACAACATCTGAGAGAGCTGCTCTTGAGTGACCCCTGACCTGGCAGCAGTGATGTAGTGAGAGCAGTGGTAGTGAGAGTACTGATAGTGAGAGTAGTGGTAGGGAGAGTAGTTATTGTGTTCATAACCAGTATGATGATGTTCAAGTGTCTTCTGCGGTCTCCTGCTCTGTTGTGTTGAATCGTTAATGGATATAGTAGTGTTTATACAGTTGAGAATACCTAGTTTATTAACATTTAAATAAAGATGGAGTAATGATTAAGACATGGTGAGCAAGCTGTAAATGACTTACAGATGGTTTATTACTGAAATTATAAAGTGTTACTCACAATTGCATATTCTTGCATTTTACCCTTAACTACTTACACAATACACCATTGAGATAGACATGGACGTTATCTGATATCATGCAGCACTGTACATTTCATGTACTGCTGGAACATCTACCAATGGCATGTCCATTTTTGTGGTCAATTCAACTGTTCACTGTTCAAATATTTATAAAGTATTAAGAAAGTGTGAATAGTCCTCCCTTTACATCCGGGACTGCAAAACTACTTTACTAACGATTAGTAAATGGTTTAAAAGTTTATTTATTAAACATCTTATTAATTAGCTTATGAATCATTATTACAGACTTTAAAAGTTTTTCAAAAATGTGTGAATTATATGATGTGATATAGCGATAGCCAGTATGAGGAGGTTCAAGTGTCTGCAGCGGTCTCCTGCGCAGTTGTGTTGAATCATTAACCTGTTACTCCTACCCCCTACTTTTTTGAACATTCTGTTAAAAATCGCTCAACATTTCAGCGCCCTGCTGCTCATGCCAGGAATATAGTATATGCATATGATTAGTATGTGTGGATAGAAACCACTCAGACGTTTATAAAACTGGTTAAATCACTGCTGTGACTATAACAGAACGTGCGTTTCATCGAAAAGCGCAGGAAAATCTGATCACTGAAAATGGAAATAAATATCCATGCGCCACTTCCAGGATTTGTTAAAGAAGAACCGAATTAAATGAGGCTGAGGTTGCAGTACCTACAGCTTCCACACGATGTCTAGAGTCTTGTCATTTGCTTCGGCTTTGATTCTTGGTCAAACCGAATCAAGGGAACCGATTCCCTCCGGTCTCCGACGGACACCTATAGAATTTACATCGCCTCCTGATGAATTTTATTGCTTATTAACGTGTACTAATACCTAAAGTTGCATTACAAAAGTATTTCGAAGTGTTTTGTGAAAGTTTATCGTCGACTTTTTTAATTTAAAAAAATTACATTACGTTTTGAAACGCTATTTTTTTCGTTTATCACACAGTCTTCATAGATCGATATCTAGGCTATATATGGACCGATTTAATCGAAAAAAAGACCCAATAGTGATTATGGGACATCTAGGAGTGCCAACAAAGAAGATGGTCAAAGGTAATGAATGTTTTATATTTTATTTGTGCGGTTTGTGTAGCGACGACTATGCTAATTATTTTGTTTATGTCCCCTGCGGGTCTTTTGGGGTGTTACATGCTATCAGATAATAGCTTCTCATGCTTTCGCCGAAAAGCATTTAAAAAATCTGACTTGTTGCCTGGATTCACAACGAGTGTAGCTTTAATGCAATACCCTGCATGTGTATTTTAATGAACGTTTGAGTTTTATCTAATACTATTAGCATTTAGCGTAGCGCATTTGCATTTCCAGATCTCTAGATGGGACGCCTGCATGCCAGGTAGGAGCAAGAGGTAATAGATACAGCAGTATTTATACATTTGAGAAAATCTAGTTTATTAACATTTAACAAAAGGTGGAGTAATGATTAAGACATAGTGAGTAAAATAAATGACATACCCTCAACTACTTACACAATACACCATTGAGATAGACTTGGACATTATCTGATATCATGCAGTATTGTACATTTCAACTTTACTACAGTAGTGGCCAAAAGTTTTGAGAATGACACAAATATTAATTTGCACAACGTTTGCTGCCACATTGTCTTAGATATTACTATGGAATACTGAAGTGTAATTACAAGCATTTCATAAGTGTCAAAGGCTTATATTGACAATTACATGCAGTTGATGCAAAGAGTCAATATGTGCAGTGTTGACCTTTATTTTTCAAGACCTCTGCAATCCGCCCTGGCATGCTGTCAATTAACTTCTGGGCCACATCCTGACTGATAGCAGCACATTCTTGTATAATCAATGGTTGGAGTTTGTCTGAATTTTTGGGGTTTTGTTTGTCCACCCGCCTCTTGAGGATTGACCACAAGTTCTCAATGGGATTAAGATCTGGGGATTTTCCTGGCCATGGACCCAAAATATTGATGTTTTGTTCCCTTTGTTATCATTTTAACTTATGGCAAGGTGCTACATCATGCTGGAAAAGGCCTTGTTCGTCACCAAACTGTTCATTTACATTTACATTTACATTTAAGTCATTTAGCAGACGCTCTTATCCAGAGCGACTTACAAATTGGTGCATTCACCTTATGACATCCAGTGGAACAGCCACTTTACAATAGTGCATCTACATATTTTAAGGGGGGGGAGGAGGGGTGAGAAGGATTACTTTATCCTATCCTAGGTATTCCTTAAAGAGGTGGGGTTTCAGGTGTCTCCGGAAGGTGGTGATTGACTCCGCTGTCCTGGCGTCGTGAGGGAGTTTGTTCCACCATTGGGGAGCCAGAGCAGCGAACAGTTTTGACTGGGCTGAGCGGGAACTGTACTTCCTCAGTGGTAGGGAGGCGAGCAGGCCAGAGGTGGATGAACGCAGTGCCCTTATTTGGGTGTAGGGCCTGATCAGAGCCTGGAGGTACTGAGGTGCCGTTCCCCTCACAGCTCCGTAGGCAAGCACCATGGTCTTGTAGCGGATGCGAGCTTCAACTGGAAGCCAGTGGAGAGAGCGGAGGAGCGGGGTGACGTGAGAGAACTTGGGAAGGTTGAACACTAGACGGGCTGCGGCGTTCTGGATGAGTTGTAGGGGTTTAATGGCACAGGCAGGGAGCCCAGCCAACAGCGAGTTGCAGTAATCCAGACGGGAGATGACAAGTGCCTGGATTAGGACCTGCGCCGCTTCCTGTGTGAGGCAGGGTCGTACTCTGCGGATGTTGTAGAGCATGAACCTACAGGAACGGGCCACCGCCTTGATGTTAGTTGAGAACGACAGGGTGTTGTCCAGGATCACGCCAAGGTTCTTAGCGCTCTGGGAGGAGGACACAATGGAGTTGTCAACCGTGATGGCGAGATCATGGAACGGGCAGTCCTTCCCGGGAGGAAGAGCAGCTCCGTCTTGCCGAAGTTCAGCTTGAGGTGGTGATCCGTCATCCACACTGATATGTCTGCCAGACATGCAGAGATGCGATTCGCCACCTGGTCATCAGAAGGGGGAAAGGAGAAGATTAATTGTGTGTCGTATGGTGTTCCTGGATGGTTGGGAGAAGTTGCTCTCAGAGGATGTGTTGGTACCATTCTTTATTCATGGCTGTGTTCTTAGGCAAAATTGTGTGTGAGCCCACTCCCTTGGCTGAGAAGCAACTCCACACATGAATGGTCTCAGGATGGTTTAATGTTGGCATGACACAGGACTGATGGTAGCGCTCACTTTGTCTTCTCCGGACTTTTTCTGGATGCCCCACACAATCAGAAAGGGGATTTATCAGAGAAAATAATTTTACCCCAGCCCTCAGCAGTCCAATCCCTGTACCGTTTGCAGAATATCAGTCTGTCCCTGATGTTTTTCCTGGAGAGAAGTGGCTTCTTTGCTGCCCTTCTTGATAAAAGGCCATCCCCAAAAGTATTTGCCTCACTGTGCATGCAGATACACACACACCTGCCTGCTGCCAATCCTTAGCAAGCTATGTACTGGTGGTGCCCCGATCCCGCAGCTGAATCAGCTTTAGGAGACGGTCTTGGCGCATGCTGGACTTTCGTGGGCGCCCTGAAGCCTTCTGCACAACAATTGAACCGCTCTCCTTGAAGTTCTTGATGATGTGATAAATGGTTGATTTAGGTGCAATCTTACTGGCAGCATCATCTATGCCTGTGAAGCCCTGTGAAGCCCTGCAGAACGGCATAGGCAAGATGCAGTAGATGGTATCGAGTACAGTATATACTGTACATATGAGATGAGTAATGTAGGGTATGTAAGCATATAAACGTGGCATTCTTTAAAGTGGCTAGTGATACATGTATTACATAAGGATGGCAATATGCAGTAGATGGTATCAAGTACAGTATATAGAGTACATATGAGATGAGTAATGTATGGTATGTAAACATTATATTAAGTGGCATTGTTTAATGTGGCTAGTGATACATTTTTAACATGCATTTTTCCATTATTAAAGTGGCTGGAGTTGAGTCAGTATGTTTGCAGCAGCCACTCAATGTTAGTGGTGGCTGTTTAAAATTCTGATGGCCTTGAGATAGAAGCTGTTTTTCAGTCTCTCTGTCCGCTCTTTGATGCACCTATACTGACCTCGCCTTCTGGATGATAGCGGAGTGAACAGGCAGTGGCTCGGGTGGTTGTTGTCCTTGATGATCTTTATGGCCTTCCTGTGACATTGGGTGGTGTAGGCGTCCTGAAGGGCAGGTATTTTGCCCCCGGTGATGCGTTGTGCAGACCTCACTACCCTCTGGAGAGCCTTACAGTTGCCGTACCAGGCGGTGATACAGCCCAACAGGATGCTCTCGATTGTGCATCTGTAAAAGTTTGTGAGTGCTTTTTGTGACAAGCTGAATTTCTTCAGCCTCCTGAGGTTGAAAAGGCGGTGCGGCGCCTTCTTCACCACGCTGTCTGTGTGGGTGGACCAATTCAGTTTGTCTGTGATGTGTACGCCGAGTAACTTAAAACTTACTACCCTCTCCACTACTGTCCCGTCAATATGGATAGGGGGTGCTCCCTCTGCTGTTTCCTGAAGTCCACGATCATCTCCTTTGTTTTGTTGACGTTGAGTGTGAGGTTATTTTCCAGACACCACACTCCGAGGGCCCTCACCTCCTCCCTGTAGGCTGTCTCGTCGTTGTTGGTAATCAAGCCTACCAATGTAGTGTCGTCTGCAGACTTGATGATTGAGTCAACACTCGGGAGGCGTGCATGGTTACGCAGTCGTGGGTGAACAGGGAATACAGGAGAGGGATCAAAACGCTCCCGAGTGTTGACGATCAGCGGGGTGGAGATGTTGTTACCTACCCTCACCACCTGGGAGCGGCCCGTCAGGAAGTCCAGGACCCAGTTGCACCGGGCGGGGTTGAGACCAAGGGTCTCGAGTTTGGAGGGTACTATGGTGTTAAATGCTGAGCTGTCGTCGATGAACAGCATTCTTACATAGGTATTCTTCTTGTCAAGATGGTTTAGGGCAGTGTGCAGTGTGGCAAGCAGGGTGTCAGGTAGGGTTGAGGTGATATGGTTCTTGACTAGTCTCTCAAAGCGCTTCATGATGATGGAAGTGAGTGCTACGGGGCGGTAGTCGTTCAGCTCAGTTACCTTAGCTTTCTTGGGAACAGGAACAATTGTGGCCCTCTTGAAGCATGTGGGAACAGCAGACCGGGATAAGGATTGATTTAATATGTCCGTAAACACACCAGCCAGCTGGTCTGCGCATGCTCTGAGGATGCGGCTGGGGATGCCGTCTTGGCCTGCAGCCCTGCGAGAGTTAACACATTTAAAAGTTTTACTCACGTCGGATGCAGTGAAGGAGAGGCCGCAGGTTTTGGTAGCTGGCCGTGTCAGTGGCACTGTATTGTCCTCAACGCGAGCAAAGAAGTTGTTTAGTCTGTCTGGGAGCAAGACATCCTGGTCCGCGACGGGGCTCATTTTCTTTTTGTTATCCGTGATTGACTGTAGACCCTGCCACATACCTCTTGTGTCTGAGCTGTTGAATTGCAACTCTACATTGTCTCTATACTGAGGCTTAGCTTGTTTGATTGCCTTGCGGAGGGAAGAGCTACACTGTTTGTATTCGGTCATGTTTCCGGTCACCTTACCCTGGTTAAAAGCAGTGGTTTTCACTTTCAGTTATGCGCACATGCTGCCATCAATCCACGGTTTCTGGTTTGGGAATGTTTCAACAGTTGCTGTGTGTACGACATCGCCGATGCACTTGCTAATAAACTCACTCACCGAATCAGCGTATTCGTCAATGTTGTTGTTTGACGCAATGCGGAATATATCCCAATCCAGGTGAATGAAGCAATCTTGAAGCGTGGAATCAGATTGGTCGGACCAGCATTGAACAGACCTGAGCGCGGGAGCTTCCTGTTTAAGTCTCTATCTATAGGCAGAGAGCAACAAAATGGAGTCATGGTCAGCTTTTCCAAAAGGAGGGCAAGGGAGGGCCTTATAATCGTCGCGGAAGTTAGAATAACAATGATCCAGGGTTTTACCAGCCCTGGTTGCACAATCAATATGCTGATAGAATTTAGGGAGTCTTGTTTTCAGATTAGCCTTGTTAAAAACCCCTAGCTACAATGAACAGATGTTTGTACAGATGAACGTGGTACCTTCAGGCGTTTGGAAATTGCTCCTAGTCTGGATGAACCAGACTTGTGGAGGTCCCCAAAAAAATTCTGAGGTATTGGCCGATTACTTTAGATTTTCCCATGATGTCCAGCAAAGAGTAACTGAGTTTGAAGGTAGGCCTTGAAATACATCCACAGGTACACCTCAAATTGCTTCAGGCTAATTGACATCATTTGAAGCTTCTAAAGCCATGACATCATTTTCTGGAATTTTCCAAGCTGTTTAAAGGCACAGTCAACTTAGTGTATGTACACTTCTGACCTACTGGAATTGTGATACAGTGAATTATAAGTGAAATAAACTGTCTGTAAACAATTGTTGGAATAACTACTTGTATCATGCAAAAAGAAGATGTCCAAACCAACTTGCCAAAACTATAGTTTGTTAAGAAGACATTTGTGGAGAGGTTGAAAACAGTAATAGCAATACACAAGACTAGACCCGTAAAACAAGTGCACACTGACACGGTAATATGCAAGCCGATACAACAGAGCAACAGAAATTGAATAATAATTGACAAGGACAATGTGGAACAGGGGGCACATATTTACACCTACTTATCAAGGGGAATGGGAACCAGGTGTGTGTAATGAGACAAGACAGTCCGGGGTTGGTGGTAATGATCCATTTCACTGAAGCGGGGCAGCAGGGTAGCCTAGTGGTTAGAGCGTTGGACTAGTAACCGAAAGGTTGCAAGTTCAATCCCCTGAGCTGACAAGGTACAAATCTGTCGTT
The DNA here is from genome assembly GCF_021184085.1 of Oncorhynchus gorbuscha. Taxonomy (NCBI): domain Eukaryota; kingdom Metazoa; phylum Chordata; class Actinopteri; order Salmoniformes; family Salmonidae; genus Oncorhynchus; species Oncorhynchus gorbuscha. Next base: position 11,346 of record NW_025745321.1, read on the forward strand.
CTACCCCTGAACAGGCAGTTAACCCACTGTTCCTAGGCCGTCATTGAAAAGAATAATTTGTTCTTAAATTGTTTTTTAAAAAGCCGAGAAAGCTGGTGATGTAGACCTCCAGAGATGGTGAACGGAATGAGCAGCAGTGCCGGTGGAGAGCCAGACCCGGTCTCCAGGCGAGAAAACAGGCGGCTCACTGCGATGGCGGTCGGTCTGTTCCCTGTGCCGACATACGGCCCGCTGGAGATGAGTGTGTGCAGCGTTCCAGATCTCCTCAGCATGTCAAAACCACTCGTCCACTGCAGGGGCCTCGGTCTGCCTCGGATACCAAGGTGCCAGGGCCGGCTGATACCCCAACGTACTCAGCTCAAGGTAGAAAATCGGCCCACTCCCCCAGCCAGTCCTGACAGTAAGATCTCAGCAACATGCCCACTTCCTGATTGACCCTCTCCACCTGCCCATTTGCTTGGGGACGGTACCCGGAGGTGAGACTGACCGTGACCCCCAGGTGTTCCATGAACGCCTTCCATAAGTGTGAGGTGAACTGAGGGCCATGGTCTGACACAATGCACCATGGGATCCAGTACTGCCAGAAGACCTTGAGTAAAAAGATCCTCCGTGGTTTGCATGGCCAACGGAAACCAAGGCAGTGGAAGGAGGCGACAAGCTTTGGAAAACCGGTCCATAATGATGAGAACAGTGGTGTTCCCCTGGGAGGGGGAAGGTCAGTGACAAAGTCCACCAAGCGGTGAGACCAGTTTCAATGTGGAACCGGCAGGGGAAGGCACCTTCCACAAGGGAGGTTTCTGGGCGTCTTCCACTGGGGACAGATGGAGCAGGAAGAGACGTCTCTAGCCAAGGTGGGCCACCAGTACTTCTCAGTTACGCAGGCGATGGTATGGCCTATCCCAGGATGACACAACAACACAGGCACTGTGTGCGCCCAGGTAAGGAGCCGGTCCGGCACACCCATGGACACGTTGTCGCAGTCCTCCGGGCAATGTGCAGGTGCTGTTTCCATATGCAGGATCTGCCATATGTCGGCGTCCATGTCCCACACATTTTATTTGATTTCTACTGAGTGACTGAAACAAGGATGCTATCATTTTCAGACAAACAGATTACTTCCTTCAGCACACTACCACTAATAAAATGTTCAATATATTTCCTTTAACATCCTCTGTGTTGTGTTATTATTGTTTAACCATTGATATGTTCCAGGTCATTTTGAGAACTTAAGGAGCATCAGGTACTGCTGGAATATCTACCAATAGCAGGTCCATCTTTTTGTGCTAAATAACACTGGTCACTGTTCAAAACATTCATAAAGAATATTCTTCACTTTAGATTAGGGGAAAAACAACTTTACTAATGAGTATTAAATGGTAAAAATACATTTATTAAACATCTTTGGAATGATCTTATGAATCATATACTATAAAAGTTGTTTATAATTATGTGAATTACCAGTTAACTAAAATAAATATTGGATTAATGACAAATGGATAAACAATTTACGAATCAAATATGAATTATTTAGTGTGATACCCACTCTTTATATTCCTTCAGAGTAAACAGCATCTGAGAGAGCTGCTCTGGTGTGACCCTTGACCTGGCAGCAGTGATGTAGTGAGAGTAGTGGTACTGTTCATACACCAGTATGTTGACATTGGAGTGTCTGCTGTGGTCTCCTGCACTATTGTGCTGAATAATTCATGTGTAACTGTAGTAGTTATTTATAAATGTGAGAATACCTAGATGAATAACATTACACAAAATGGGGCGTAATATTAAAAAGTGAGCAGAATGTAAATTCCTTACAATGTGTGCCCAATGGGTGTAATACTCTGAAATAAAACTTTTTTTTAAACTTTGCTCTTCAGTCCATCATTTTGGATTTGAGATGAAATGTTTCAATTGATGCGACATGATATAATGTCACTTTTTATTTTAGAGTATTTCATATATATATATATATATATATATATATATATATATATATATATATGTTTTCCCATTTAGAAATGAAAACATCTTCTGTATCTAGTCCCCCCAATTGAAGAAGTCATAAGTATGTGGACACCTTCACTTGTAGTGTATTAAAGGTTGTAACCCTTTAAATATAATGTTCAGTTAAATTATATATTTAGATATTGGTTCTATTACCCTGTAAGCAGTCTATGAACTGCTCTCATGAGTGACTGCAATCCACACTTTGGTTTTGGTAGTCACTGCCAACAAACAAGAATGTTACCATCCTTCAGCACACTACTACAACAGTGTGACTGTTTTGGAATAAAATGTTCAATACATTTCCTTTAACATCCTTTGTGTTGTGTGCTTATTGTTTAACCATTGATTTGTTCTAGGTCATTTTGAGAACTTAAGGAGCATCAGGTACTGCTGGAATGTCTATCAATAGCATGTCCATCTTTATGTGATAAATTAAACTGGTCACTGTTCAAAACATTTATGAAGAATTAAGAAAGTATGAATAGTCCTCACTTTAGATTAGGGACTGCAACACGACTTGCAGAGAGTCCAAAACTCTCACGACTTACTAATGATTATTAAATGGTTCATAGACATTTATTAAACATCTTATGAATATACGTTATTATACATTATGAATGATTTAGTGTGTTACCCAATCTCCATATTCATTCACACAACAGCTTCTGAGAGAGCTGCTCTGGTGTGACCCCTGACCTTTCAGCAGTGAAGTAGTGAGAGTTTTGGAAGTGTTAATACCCAGTATGTTGAGGTTGAAGTGTCTGCTACAGTCTCCTGGGCTGTTGTGTTGAATAATTAATATATATAATGTAGAAGGTATTTATAAATGTGAGAATACCAAGCTTAGAAACATTTCACAAATGTGGCATTAATATTAAGTGGTGAGCAAACTCTAAATGCCTTACAAATGGTTTATTACTGAATGTTATTATAAAGTGTTACACATAATTGCATTTTCTTACATTTTAAAATCAACTACTTATACAATACACCACTGAGATAGACTGGGACGTTATCTGATAAGCAGTATAGTACATTTCAACTGAACACCACTTGATTAAGACGTTGTGTCACAATTGAGCCACTAGAGGGAGATGTTAAACAACATATAGAAAGACTCATGACGTCCTCGGAATGGACTTTTAGAAAACTTGCATACTATCATTAAATAACACGGAACAACCACAGCTTTAGGTATTTGGAGTACACAATCCACAATGACTACAATGTATTTTATAAAACAACCTTATGCCTTCTCATGCCTCCTCCAAGTCATTCCATTCCAATTCAGACAAATCATAATGTATCTACACCACATGTATCTATGATGACAATACTGAGAAAAGTAATGTCAGTGTATTGTTTCAAGAAATAAATAATTACAACAATTGTATTACAAAACTATATCAAACCTATGTTGGCCTACCGAGGGAATACAATTATAGGAACTATCAACTCCTTAATTTCAGAGTTAAAATGTCTACATGTCACTTTGAACCAAGGATAAAAGAAAGCATAAATGATTGGATTAATTAAGGAATTAAAAAGTGGCAGAAAAGTGATGAATAATGATAATAAATTGTCAAATAAAATAGAAAAAAAAAATAAAATAAATAGAGATGGAATCCAACAAATGAGATAGTTGACAACAACAATAGACAGAGTTTTTGCTGCTTTTCTCTCAGACTTATTTGCCTGTACAGTTTTAACACCAGACACCCTGGCAGTCTCTTTTGAAAACACCTTTCTGGCCTGTGATCTGGCCACCACAAAAATGTTCATATAAAGTGTTATAATAATAGAGCACGGGACAACCATTGTAATTACAAATTCAATTATATTAACCCAGGTTATTCCTTCAACAATAAAACATTCTGTCAAACACCTACGCAGTACCTGCATATTTACAACTTTTTTTATAATAACAGCATCATATATGATACAACACCACCAGGTAATGGATATACAACAGACAGTTCTTGTTGTTGTTATTTTAGAGTGGTACAATAAGGGATCACACACAGCAACATAGCGGTCAATAGATATCAAGACCAAATTGCCAAGCGATAAAGAAGTACATAAAAAAGTCATGTAGAAATGAAACTCACAGAAATATTCCCCAAAACCCCAGCATGATTCCATTATTGCTACAATCATTACTGGTATCACAATCAATCCCACCAGGAGATCTGACACAGCCAGAGAGAGGATGAGCAGGTTTGTTGGAGTGTGGAGCTGCTTGAAGTGAGAGATGGAGATGATCACCAGTATGTTCAAAAATACTGTAACTGCTGAAATCAATGAGAAGAAGATGTACAGTGTTATGTAGATAGATGTCGATAGCAAAGCCTTTCTGCAAGAGGAGTTTCCATCTTGAAAACAGTATTTAATATCTTCATGTTTCTCCATTTGTAATAAAAGGTGAAAATGCTGAGGTCCTGCTCCTGCTTGGTCCTGTGTGTGACCCTGTCAGGTCTCCGTCTTCTGACAAACTCTGAGCTCTGCCTCTCTATTTATCCCTGAGTTACTGACAGCCACTCCCCTCCCCAGGAACTCTCTGCACACACACACACACACACACACACACACACACACACACACACACACACACACACACACACACACACACACACACACACACACACACACACACACACACACACACACACACACACACACACACACACACACACACACACACACAAATGAACACGGTTGGATGAACAAATAATTAATGAAAGCATGATGTAATGTATGACAGGATTGGATGTTGCTGTGCCCAGCGAGCCTGTCCTTCAGCCTTACTGATAGTTGGAGATGAGAGAAATGGTACATTTTCTCCAAATCAATTCAAATGTATTTCTCTCAAGCTCCGATCAGGTGAGTACCTTAGGAGTGAAATGCTTACTTACAAGCCTTTTTTAACCAACAATGCAGTTTTAAGAAATAATAAATGTCCCACACCAACTCATACCTGACCAAACCAAAATAGAGATAAAAAGGAACTAAGGTCAGTACGTTCTTACGATCCCCACCACCCAAAGGTGCGGAAAGCTGCAAAACCAGAACCTATAGGGGAGGGTCTGGGTGGGCATTTTTACAACGGTGGCGGCTCTAAAAGAATAACAAAAGTGGACAAGACCCCACTTCACCTTAGTCATGTCCCAATCAGAGGTGTGACCTGCCGCCAACTGGGGACCCATACAGCGGGCACTGAAAGGAGGGAGACATGGCAGCGCCGGACAGGCGGGAGGCTCTGGCAGCTCCGGACTGACAGGGTGGCTCTGGCATTCGGACAGGCGGGGGCTTTGGTCAGCGCGGGACAGGTGGGCGGCTCTGGTAGCTCTGGACAGGAGGGGGGCTCTGGCATCTCCGGACAGGCGGGGGCTCTGGCAGAAACCGGACAGACGGGCTGCCCGGACACCAGGGGGCTCACACCCGGACAGGCAAACCAAAACAGAGACAAAAAGGACAGCCTGGTGTGTGGGGCTGCCACAAGACCCACGAGGCTGCGGAGACCTACAGGAGGCCTGGTGCTTGGAGGAGGCACCAAATGGACCGGCTCTGGGGGCCAACCCGTCTGGATCTCTTCGTGGCAGTCCACTGGGAATAGAGTGCTGGAGTGCCGGCTCATTCCATCCTCTGGAGGCTGCCACCCCGAAAGATGATGGCCTAATCCGCAGTGATCTGGGCACCATGCTGGAGTTGGAAAACTCTCTCACCTCCATCTCTGCCCTCTGGATGACCACCCTGAACAGAGCCATGAACCTCTCAAACGAACCCAGCTCCTCCTTTCCTTTCTCCCAGATGGTCGTAGCCCATTCCAATGACCGTCCGGTCAGCAGGGAAATGACCGTAGCAACCTTGGAACACTCGGTGGTCGGGGCTCCCGTATGATAGGTGAAATAGAGGGAGCCCCGGAATAGCAAGCCACGGCATTTTGATGTAGTGCCGTCATACTTCTCCAGAAGGGACAGTCGGGCTTCGATGACCTGGGTGGACGGCTGGGGGACTGGCTCACTGCAACGACCCATGGTAGGAGGCCCTACAGAGGATTGGAGAACCTTGCTGGTGGTGTCGAGGCGGTAGAGAACGCGGAGGACCTCCTTCACTGTAGTACCCAGTAGAGCCAGCTGGTGGTGTCAAGGCGGCTGAGAACGCGGAGGCCCTCCATCACGGTCGTACCCAGTAGAGCCAGATGGTGGTGTCGAGGCACTGGAGAACGCGGAGGACCTCCTTCAAGGTCATACCCAGTACTGCCAGCTGGAGGTGTTGGTGGAGTATATCACCCTGTTCCTTGAACATGTGTAAGATGCTGTTATCTTCTGCTGCTTACATATTTTCTGATGCAGTATTCTGTAACGTATTTGCTTGGAGTCAGGAAGCAGGTCGAGAAGGTACATTTTTTTTTTACCTGTTCAGGATACCACGGTTTACTGACCCTTCTGGAGGATTTGGGTACCCATATAAAACAGGATACATTTTTGTCAAAAGTTGCTAATATATGCATATAAAAAATATTATCGAATAGAAAACACTCTAACACTTCTAAAACCGTTTAAATTTTGTCTCTATGTAAAGCAGAAGTGTCAGGGCATGCATTCTCCCAAAATCTCTCTTGTAATGGAAAAAGTTGCCCCTACTTTGACGTCATCTTTAACGCACTTCCCAAAAGGCTACCGCTCTGGGAACAGTTTCTACGTGTTCAGCGTGAAGGCGGCCTTCTATGGGGCTTGTCAGTGTGTGAATCGACGCGCTCAAAAGACGTTGAGCGTATAATAAGGTCTCGGTCACGCCAAAAAATAGTGCCCTGTTTTGCTCCCGCATATCTAACATTTTCTTCATGATCACTGACAAGACGTGTGTGTTTAGCAAATTTTCCTCAAAATTGCTGTACACCTTTATAACATGTTAAAGCTTAATTATGAACATAGTTTGACAAGTTTACTCGACATATGATCTATTTGAACGCTAATTTGGTGAGTATAATCCCTTACAGGTCGACTTTTGGTGACATAGGTACTTCAATTTTCCCTCATCAAAATCAGGCTATTTTGAGGGAAAGACGCAGACTTGAAAACTGAACGCTAATTTGGTGAGTATAAGGGCTGGTACAGGTCTTCTGATGGAAGAACAGCAAAGGTAAGGGAATATTTATGTGTTAATTTTGGTTTCTGTCGACTCCAAGATAGAGGAGTCATTATGCTAATGTGGGAGCGCAGACCCTATTATAGCCTAGTAAACGCAAAATGTAATGTTATAAATAAAAGTAACACAGCGTTTGCATTTAGAAGAAGTGTATCTTCCTATACATATGTAAAACATGCATATGTAGTCAAAGTTTATGATGTGTATTCCTTGTTAGCTTCGTTATCTGCCGGAGCTATTTAATTTCTCCGGACATTTTAGTAGCATTTTTTTGAACGATGCATCATTGTAAACAGAGATTTATGGATATATATAGCATATTATTGCCAAAAATGAATGTACTGTGTAACATGTTATATTACTGTCATGATGAAGATGTCAAAAGGTTAGTGAAAGATTTTTCTTTTAATCCTGCGTTTGTTGATTGCATATTTTTTCCTACTTGGCTATGCTAATGAGCTATAATTTTGACATAAATATGTGCCCGTTTTAGGAAATATTTTTTTTAATTTTAACGTTTGATTGATTGCATATTTTTTCCTACTTGGCTATGCTAATGAGCTATGTCTGCGGTGGTGGTTTGACATAAATATGTGCTATGTTTTCGCCGTAAAACATTATAGAAATCTGACTTGCTGGCTAGATAAACAACTTGTTTATCGTTCATTTGAGCTATTTTACTTGTTATTGTGTGGAGGTTAAATATTTTTAGGAATATTTTTGAGCATTGTGCGTTATGGTAATGAGCTTGAGCTGTAGTCACGCTACCTGCACAGGAATATAACTCCCTAACAAGTTTTAAAGCAGACAAACAAAACAGGAGAATCGTACTGAACATGAACAAAACCAATACTGCCTGATAACTGAGGCCACTGATTGCTATATAAAGTAGTCAGGGTGGTGATTAAGACCAGGTGTGCGTAATGATGGGGAGCAGGTGTGTGCAATGATGGTTGCCAGGTGTGCATAATGTGGGTTGCCAGGCCCGGTGAGTAGTAGACCAGCGATGCCGATCACGGAGTGAGCAGGAGTAGGCATGACAAGGGTAAAAGAATACGCACACAATACAGGATGTTTAAGGAAATATATCTAACCTGTTACTCCTACCCCCTACTTTTTCGAACATTCTGTTAAAAATCGAACATTCTGCCTTACAATACAGGATGTTTAAGGAAATATATCTAACCTGTTACTCCTACCCCCTACTTTTTCGAACATTCTGTTAAAAATCGCGCAACATTTCAGCGCCCTGCTACTCAGGCCAGGAATATAGTATATGCATATGATTAGTATGTGTGGATAGAAGACACTCAGACGTTTATAAAACTGGTTAAATCACGGCTGTGACTATAACAGAACGTGCGTTTCATCGAAAAGTGCAGGAATATCTGATCACTGAAAATGGAAAAAAATATCCATCCGCGACTTCAAGGAATTGTTCAAAGTGAATCGAATTAAATGAGGCCGAGGTTGCAGTGCTTCCAGCTTCCACACGTTGTCTAGAGTCTTGTCATTTGATTCGCAATTGATTCTTGGTCTAACCGAATCAAGGGAATCGATTCCCCTCCGGTCACCGACCGGATGTTTTGGTCGAGCTCTCTCCAAGAAATTTTTTCGAAACAGACACCTATAGAATTGACATCGCCTCCTGATGAATTTCATCGCTTATTAACGTGTACTAATACCTAAAGTTGCATTACAAAAGTATTTCGAAGTGTTTTGTGAAAGTTTATCGTCGACTTTTTGAATTTTAAAAAATGACATTACGTTATGAAACGCTATTTTTTTCCGTTTATCACACAGTCTTCATAGATCGATATCTAGGCTATATATGGACCGATTTAATCGAAAAAAAGACCCAATAGTGATTATGGGACATCTAGGAGTGCCAACAAAGAAGATGGTCAAAGGTAATGAATGTTTTATATTTTATTTGTGCGGTTTGTGTAGCGACGACTATGCTAATTATTTTGTTTACGTCCCCTGCGGGTCTTTTGGGGTGTTACATGCTATCAGATAATAGCTTCCCATGCTTTCGCCGAAAAGCATTTAAAAAATCTGACATGTTGCCTGGATTCACAACGAGTGTAGCTTTAATTCAATACCCTGCATGTGTATTTTAATGAACGTTTGAGTTTTAACTAATACTATTAGCATTTAGCGTAGTGCATTTGCATTTCCAGAGCTCTAGATGGGACGCCTGCGTGCCAGGTAGGACCAAGAGGTTAATTCACAAACACTATTTGCAAAGATGTGAGGAAGTGTTGAATTGCAAATATTTAGCTAATGTTGTCAACCACACAAACACAAACTAATAATAAAACAGTCAGATGTAGCCTGAGTATGCCCTCCTGATCTCCTGCTGCTCGTGACATAGGTACTCCTATTCCCTCATCAGCTCCCAACTGGTGAGGGTGTGGTCATTCCCTGACCACTGAGGAGGCCTGGAGCAGGGCTGGTGGTCTCTTAGATGAGAGAGGTGTGTAGGCAACTCATCTTATTCAGGTGCATGATGGCTTCTTGTGGCAGTGTGGGCTGAGGTGGGTGGTGACAGCAGCCCAAAAAAAATCTGCAAATGCATCCAGCAAGTTTGTAGAGTCACAATCTTGATGTAGTCATTGCGCTCTAGGAATATGGGCTAAATAATAACAACAACAGCTGGACAGTTTTTCACTGGTGGATTTGTATTCCTTCATTACTACTGAAATCAAATCAAATCAAAGTTCAAATGAAATTGTATTGGTCACATACACATGGTTAGCAGATGTTAATGCGAGTGTAGTGAAATGCTTGTGCTTATAGTTCCAACAATGCAGTAATATCTAACAAGTATCTGTACATTTCGGTGTTCGTCAAGGTTCCGTTTTAGGAACACTATTGTTTTAACTATATATTTTAACTCTTGGGGATGTCATTCGAAAACATAATGTTACCTTTCAATGCTATGCGGATGACACACAGCTGTACATTTCAATGAAACATGGTGAAGCCCCAAAATTGCCCTCGTGAGAAGCATGTGTTTCAGACATAAGGAAGTGGATGGCTGCAAACTTTCTACTTTTAAACTTGGACAAAACAGAGATGCTTGTTCTAGGTCCCAAGAAACAAAGAGATCTTTTGTTGAATTTGACAATTAATCGTAATGGTTGTACAGTCGTCTCAAATAAAACTGTGAACGTCCTCTGCGTTACTCTGGACCCACAAATCTGAAGGGATGAATGAGAATATGTACATATAAATATATATGTGAGCGATAAGCATAAGCAACATGCAATAGATGGTATAAAATGCAGTACGTACATATGATATGAGAAAATGTAAGATATGTAAACATTATTAAAGTGGAATTATTTCATCCGGTATTGTTTAAAGTGACAAGTGATCCATTTATTAAAGTGGCCAGTGATTAGGTCTCAATGTAGGCAGCAGCCTCTCTGAGTTAGTGAATGCTATTTAGCAGTCTGATGGCAAAGTCTCTAATGGGGGCCACATTATTTAAAGGCTCTGAAAAGCCACAAGCCTCATCGGGAAGCTTATTGTTAGCGTGCCAAATCCTACCCTGCAGAAAAGGCATGGCTTTGGTGCTGCCCCACGAGGTAGGTACAGAGATACGCAGAGACAGCCCTGGGGCCTCCCCATGGAAGGACACGTGGGTGAGGGAGGGCCCTCTAACTCTGCTGTTGCAGGGTAGCTGCTAGTGACTGAGGGCTGACGAGGGTTGAGGACTGAGAACCTTGCACAGGTAACTTATGGCTCAGCAAGGCAGGAGGCCCTAAGGATGGTGGGATGACTATGTCTGCAGACAGCAAGCCTAATACAACATACCTGAGGCCTAGTAAGAAGGGAGGCTCTAATCCTGGCGGGACAGACAACTGCCTAACAACTAAGGTAGGGGTCTGCAATCTGTGCAGGGCAGGAGACTGCAGATCTGCAGACAGAGACGTTAACTATTGGCCTAGCATGGCAGGGGGCTCATAGCCTGGTGGGATAGGGAACTGTCTAACAACTAATGCAAGAGGCTGCAATCTGAGCTGGGTGGGAGACTGCAGACCTGCAGACTGAGCAGCTAACTTATGGCCCAGCATGGCAGGATACACAAGACCTACTTGAGGGTCAGAACATACTTGGCCTACTGGAAAGGCAGGGGACTATAAACCTGGCCCTACCGGGAAGGAAGGGCACCAGGAAGGAGGGGAACTCTCAACCTACGAGGAAGGAAGGGAACTCTGACCTTACCAGAGAGGAGGGGAACTCTGACCCAACAGGGAAGGAATTTAACTCTGACCCTATCATTGATGCAGGATACAATTGACTTACTTGATGGGCAGGACACTCAAATCCTGCTCACTTTACACCTGCCAGGTAGACCCACAACTGTAACTCTATGCCTACCGGGTGAGACGGGAACTCCAACCCTACCAGAAAGGAAAGGAACTGAACAACAAGGTCAGGGGACACATCAGGGGTGACTTCTGGTGGGTCACCTCGCTTGGTGGGGAGGTGGCTCTCCCGACATTCTGGCAGACACAACGTAGATTCCAGCCGGGGGGCCCGGAACAACGAAGATCTGTTAAATAGCTGTGGCCCCAGTGGTCCCATGGAGGTGGTGAACACTCCGGACGGGTGATCCTGGAGTAGTGTCTCTCAGGGGAGTAGACTGGTGACTCGTGGAGTACCGGCTCTGATGACGCTCCCGTGGCGGAGATGACGGGAGGCCTGGAGCTGTGGTGGTCATTAACTCTGGCTCGAAGGACAACGTGAAAACAGTTGGCTGGTATGCCCTCACCCATCTGAGCGGTCTGCTGTGAATTCCCTCACACTATATATGCTTACAACTGATGGGTCTGGTTCTGTCCTCTATAGTGCTGTTCTGTTAGAACATGATGTTGAGGCCCATCGCTGTACACTTGATAGTTACCACCACACACAGACACTGTTGTTTCCATTTGAGGATTTTTGTATGATTTTGGTCATCCGAATTACTTAGAATCTAGTTGTTCTGGTTCTATAAGGCAAAAATAACCACAAATGTAAACAGTATTAGTTCAATCAAATATGCCGAATGCTGTCAAGTACTTACTCTCAAGCCCTTAACTAACAATGCGGTTCTGTCACGCCTTGGTCATTGTGTTTTGTGTTTTCGTTATATATTTTGGTCAGGCCAGGGTGTGACATGGGTTATGTGTTGTGTTCGTATTGGGGTTTTATAGCATTGGGATTGTGAATGATTAGGGGTGTGTCTAGTTAGGCTTGGCTGCCTGAGGCGGTTTTAAATCAGAGTCAGGGGATTCTCGTTGTCTCGGATTGGGAACCGTATTTAGGTAGCCTGAGTTTCACTTTGTATTTTGTGGGTGATTGTTCCTGTCTCTGTGTAGTGTTCACCAGATAGGCTGTAATTAGATTTTACGTTCCGTTTGTTGTTTTTGTATTGAGTTATTTCATGTATCGTTCCGTTTTCATTAATTAAAGATCATAAGTAACAAACACGCTGCATTTCGGTCCGACTCTCTTTCGACAAACGAAGAATGCCGTTACTGGTTCAAGAAATAGAGTTAGGAAAATATTTACAAAATAAACTAAAGTAAAAAATATTTTTAAAAGTAACACAATGAAGTTACATAAGAATAACCAGGCTCCATACATGGGTTATCGGTAGAGGTAAATTTACTATGCATAGATAATAAACAGCAAGTAGAAGCAGTGTAAAAACAAACGGGGGGGGGGGGGGGGTGTCACTGTAAATAGTCTGGGTGGCCATTTAATTAATTGTTCAGCAGTCTTATGGCTTGGGGGTAGAACTTGTTAAGGATCCTTTTGGAACTTGACTTAGGGCTCCGGTACCGCTTGCTGTGTGGTAGCAGAGAGAACAGTCTATGACCTGGATGTCTGTAGTCTTTGACACATTTTTGGGGCTTCATCTGACATGACCTAGTATATACAGTAGGTCCTGGATTGCAGGAAGCTTGGCCCCAGTGATGTACTGGGCCTGATGCACTACCCTCTGTAGCTTCTTATAGTCGGATGGCGAGCAGTTGCCATACCAGGAGGTGATGATAAAGGTTATAACTATAAAATATACGTATATGTAAATAAATAAAGAGCAAATGGCATTACACTTACAACATGACTATAAAGGGATATAAACACTCATCAATATAAATATAAAGTTAAAAATTAACCTCTTAGAGAGAGAGAGAGAAACAAATTACTTGGATAGACAGTTGGTCAAGATTTATGGCACCCTCTCTCGCTAGCCTTGTGTGAGAATCTGCCAGGCTGAGATCTTATCAGGGTCATAAATTACCCTGTGCGTGAGCAAGCTCCAAGAACCGTCTGGGGTGACTCTGTGATGACAAGAATCTCACCCATGGAAACGCAATAAAACACCTTAATAAATAAAGGCCACTATGGAAAACACTGTGGTAAGGTGTGCATGCAAAAGACTATGTTTACCATTACAGCAAAAGTGACGGAAAAGCAGCCAACACGTTCTCAGCATATGTGGGAATTAAGAGAACTTCAGCAGTATGCCGGTTGGACGTACTGCCAAATTCTCGAAAACGACGTCGGAGGCAGCGTATTCTAGAGAAATGAACATTCTCTGTCAACAGCTCTGGTGTATTTGTAACAGTTCTACTTCCATCCTTCTCCTCGCCCCGACCTGGGCTAGAACCATGGACCATCTGCACACATCGGCAACAACCACCCTCAACACCGTTACCCATTGCTCCACAAAAGCCACAGCCGTTGCAGAGCAAGGGGAACAACTACTTCAAGGTCTCAGAGCGAGTGACATTACAGATTGAAACGCTGTTAGCGTGCACCCCGTGCAAACTAAGCTTTTCACACCACGCCAATTCGCATGCTCCGTTAATTAAAACTTGAGACATCTGTGGTATTGTGTTGTGTGACAAAACTCCAGATTTTAGATTTGCCAGATGGACGCCGCGCCACAGTAAAAGACACACAACAGCCTTGGAGTTTGCCAGACGGCACCTAAAGGACACTCAGACAATGAGAAACAAGAGACTCTGGTCTAATGAAACCAAGATTGAACTATTTGGCATGAATGCTAAGCATCACGTCTGGCAGAAATATGGCACCATTCCTACGGTGAAGCATGATGGTGGCAGCATCATGCTCTGGGGATGTTTTCAGTGGCAGGAACTGAGAGCCATGTCAGGATTAAGGAAACGAGGAACGGAGCAAAGTACAGAGAGATCCTTGATGAAAACCTGCTCCAGAGGGCTCAGGATCTCAGACGGGGTCGAAGGTTCCAAGAGAACAATGACTCTAAGCACACAGCCAAGACAAGTCAGGAGTGGCATCGGGATAAGTCTCTGAATGTGCTTGAGAGGCCCAGCCAGAGCCCGGACTAGAACCTGATCGAACATCTGTGGAGAGACCTGAAAATATCTGAGCAGCGACGCTCCCCATCCAACCTGACAAAGCTTGAGAGGATCTGCAGAGAAGAATGGGAAAAACTCCCCAAATACAGGTGTGCCGAGCTTGAAGCGTTATCGCTGATAAAGATGCTTCAACAAGGTACAGAGTAAAGAGTCTGAAGTGCTCTCCAGAGGGTGGTGCGGACTACCCAACTCACCACCGGGGGCACATTGCCTGCCCTCCAGGACACATACAGTACCTAATGTCACAGGAAGGTCAAAAAGATAATCAAGGACATCAACCACCAGAGCCACGGCCTGTTCACCCCGCTACCATCCAGAAGGCGAGGTCAGTACAGGTGCATCAAAGCTGGGACCGAGAGACTGAAAAACAGGTTCTATCTCAAGGCCATCAGACTGTTAAATACCCATCACAAGGCGACTACCACCCAGTTACTCAGCCCTGCACCTTAGAGGAGGCTGCCATACAGTGTGTACATAGTCATGGAATTACTGGTCACTTTAATAATGGAACACTAGTCACTTTAATAATGTTAACCCACTGCTTTACTCATCTCATATGTATATACTGTATTCAACTGTATTTCTTGTCAGTACCACTCTGACGTTGCCTTGTCAAATATTTATATATTTCTCAATTTAATTATTTTCCTTTTAGATTTGTGTGTATTGTTGTGAATTGTTAAGGTACTGTTTTTTATTTATTTATCTATTTCACCTTTATTTAACCAGGTAGGCAAGTTGAGAACAAGTTCTCATTTACAATTGCGACCTGGCCAAAATAAAGCAAAGCAGTTCGACACATACAACGACACAGAGTTACACATGGAGTAAAACAAACATACAGTCAATAATACAGTATAAACAAGTCTATATACAATGTGAGCAAATCAGGTGAGAAGGGAGGTAAAGGCAAAAGAGGCCATGGTGGCAAAGTAAATACAATATGGCAAGTAAAACACTGGAATGGTAGTTTTGCAATGGAAGAATGTGCAAAGTAGAAATACAAATAATGGGATGCAAAGGAGCAAAATAAATACATAAATTAAACACAGTTGGGAAAGAGGTAGTTGTTTGGGCTAAATTATAGGTGGGCTATGTACAGGTGCAGTAATCTGTAAGATGCTCTGACAGTTGGTGCTTAAAGCTAGTGAGGGAGATAAGTGTTTCCAGATTCAGAGATTTTTGTAGTTCGTTCCAGTCATTGGCAGCAGAGAACTGGAAGGAGAGGCGACCAAAGAAATAATTGGTTTTGGGGGTGACTAGAGAGATATACCTGCTGGAGCGTGTGCTACAGGTGGGAGATGCTATGGTGACCAGCGAGCTGAGATAAGGGGGGACTTTACCTAGCAGGGTCTTGTAGATGACATGGAGCCAGTGGGTTTGGCGACGAGTATGAAGCGAGGGCCAGCCAACGAGAGAGTACAGGTCGCAATGGTGGGTAGTATATGGGGCTTTGGTGACAAAACGGATTGCACTGTGATAGACTGCATCCAATTTGTTGAGTAGGGTATTGGAGGCTATTTTGTAAATGACATCGCCAAAGTCGAGGATTGGTAGGATGGTCAGTTTTACAAGGGTATGTTTGGCAGCATGAGTGAAGGATGCTTTGTTGCGAAATAGGAAGCCAATTCTAGATTTAACTTTGGATTGGAGATGTTTGATATGGGTCTGGAAGGAGAGTTTACAGTCTAACCAGACACCTAAGTATTTGTAGTTGTCCACGTATTCTAAGTCAGAGCCGTCCAGAGTAGTGATGTTGGACAGGCGGGTAGGTGCAGGTAGCGATCGGTTGAAGAGCATGCATTTAGTTTTACTTGTATTTAAGAGCAATTGGAGGCCACGGAAGGAGAGTTGTATGGCATTGAAGCTTGCCTGGAGGGTTGTTAACACAGTGTCCAAAGAAGGGCCGGAAGTAAACAGAATGGTGTCGTCTGCGTAGAGGTGGATCAGGGACTCACCAGCAGCAAGAGCGACCTCATTGATGTATACAGAGAAGAGAGTCGGTCCAAGAATTGAACCCTGTGGCACCCCCATAGAGACTGCCAGAGGTCCGGACAGCAGACCCTCCGATTTGACACATTGAACTCTATCAGAGAAGTAGTTGGTGAACCAGGCGAGGCAATCATTTGAGAAACCAAGGCTGTCGAGTCTGCAGATGAGGATGTGGTGGTTGACAGAATCGAAAGCCTTGGCCAGATCAATGAATACGGCTGCACAGTAATGTTTCTTATCGATGGCGGTTAAGATATCGTTTAGGACCTTGAGCGTGGCTGAGGTGCACCCATGACCAGCTCTGAAACCAGATTGCATAGCAGAGAAGGTATGGTGAGATTCTAAATGGTCGGTAATCTGTTTGTTGACTTGGCTTTCGAAGACCTTAGAAAGGCATGGTAGGATAGATATAGGTCTGTAGCAGTTTGGGTCAAGAGTGTCCCCCCCTTTGAAGAGGGAGATGACCGCAGCTGCTTTCCAATCTTTGGGAATCTCAGACGACACGAAAGAGAGGTTGAACAGGCTAGTAATAGGGGTGGCAACAATTTCGGCAGATAATTTTAGAAAGAAAGGGTCCAGATTGTCTAGCCCGGCTGATTTGTAGGGGTCCAGATTTTTCAGCTCTTTCAGAACATCAGCTGAATGGATTTGGGAGAAGGAGAAATGGGGAAGGCTTGGGCGAGTTGCTGTTGGGGGTGCAGTGCTGTTGACCGGGGTAGGAGTAGCCAGGTGGAAAGCATGGCCAGCCGTAGAAAAAATGCTTATTGAAATTCTCAATTATGGTGGATTTATCAGTGGTGACAGTGTTTCCTATCTTCAGTGCAGTGGGCAGCTGGGAGGAGGTGTTCTTATTCTCCATGGACTTTACAGTGTCCCAGAACTTTTTTGAGATAGTGTTGCAGGAAGCAAATTTCTGCTTGAAAAAGCTAGCCTTGGCTTTTCTAACTGCCTGTGTATAACGGTTTCTAGCTTCCCTGAATAGCTGCATATCACGGGGCTGTTCGATGCTAATGCAGAACGCCATAGGATGTTTTTGTGTTGGTTAAGGGCAGTCAGGTCTGGGGAGAACCAAGGGCTATATCTGTTCCTGGTTCTAAATTTCTTGAATGGGGCATGTTTATTTAAGATGGTTAGGAAGGCATTTAAAAAAAATATCCAGGCATCCTCTACTGACGGGATGAGATCAATATCCTTCCAGGATACCCCGGCCAGGTCGATTAGAAAGGCCTGCTCGCTGAAGTGTTTCAGGGAGCGTTTTACAGTGATGAGTGGAGGTCGTTTGACCGCTGACCCATTACAGATGCAGGCAATGAGGCAGTGATCGCTGAGATCTTGGTTGAAGACAGCAGAGGTGTATTTAGAGGGGAAGTTGGTTAGGATGATATCTATGAGGGTGCCTGTGTTTAAGGCTTTGGGGGGGTACCTGGTAGGTTCATTGATAATTTGAGTGAGATTGAGGGCATCAAGTTTAGATTGTAGGATGGCTGGGGTGTTAAGCATGTTCCAGTTTAGGTCGCCTAGCAGCACGAGCTCTGAAGATAGATGGGGGGCAATCAGTTCACATACGGTGTCCAGAGCACAGCTGGGGGCAGAGGGCGGGTCTATAGCAGGCAGCAACGGTGAGAGACTTGTTTTTAGAGAGGTGGATTTTTAGAAGTAGAAGTTCAAATTGTTTGGGTACAGACCTGGATAGTAGGACAGAACTCTGCAGGCTATCTTTGCAGTAGATTGCAACACCGCCCCCTTTGGCAGTTCTATCTTGTCTGAAAATGTTGTAATTTGGAATTAAAATTTCAGAATTTTTGGTGGTCTTCCTAAGCCAGGATTCAGACACAGCTAGAACATCCGGGTTGGCAGAGTGTGCTAAAGCAGTGAATAGAACAAACTTAGGGAGGAGGCTTCTAATGTTAACATGCATGAAACCAAGGCAGGTTGGCTAGCTTCTTGGAGTTTCTGGCTAGCTTCTGGCTAGCTTCTTGGAGGATTGCAGATTTGAGGTAAATAATACTTATTTATAAATATAAATTGGTGAGGCGGGTTGCAGGAGAGTGTTTTGAAGATGAGTTGATGGAAAATAAAAAAATCATCAAAAGAGAGCGCCTGGGGAATAGGAGTGGAGCTAGGCATTGCAGGGCCTGGATTCACCTCTACATCGCCAGAGGAACATAGGAGGAGAAGAATAAGGGTACGGCTAAAAGCAATAAGAATTGGTCGTCTATAACTGTTATGCAGGTGAATGAGGACCCAAAAGCGACTTAGCGAAAACAGAGTCTTTATTCCAGTAAAACTCAAGACGAAAACAAAACAGGAAAAAACTTAAATCCACTCGTAGTAACGAGGACAGACTGGAGACTCGAGCATTGACTGCAGGTTGCTTCAGGAAAGGAA
>NW_025745322.1:0-30225 GCF_021184085.1 Oncorhynchus gorbuscha
TTCATCCATACTTCAGCAGGAGAAGGAAAGGAGTTGACGGAACGCAGACTCTAAACACTAACTCACAGATAGTTACTGTACATAAAACACACACACAAACACACAGTGGCCAAGCACTGAGAAGGTCACCGCAGGGAGGCCGTGTAGGTTGAGTATCAGCAGTGAGCAGAGAAACAGAGTTGAACTTGTTGACCTTCTGATCTGTCTGTGTCCACAGGGCAGAGACTGAAAGAGGCCTTTCAAGGAAACACATTATTGAAGGTAAGGCCACACAGCATGCACACACACACACATACACACACACACACATACACACACACAAACATACACACACATACACACCCAAATAGACGCACACACACACATACACATACACACACACACACATACACACACATACACACCCAAATAGACGCACACACACACACACACACACACACACACACACACACACACACACACACACACACACACACACACACACACACACACACACACACACACACACACACACACACACACACACACATTACTTCACCCCGTCTCACCCATATCAACTGTATTGATTGATATCTCCTCTCTCCCCTCCTCCTCTCCTCTGTCTCCCCTTCCCTCCCCTCGTCTCTTTCCCCTCCTCTCACCTCCTCCTCTCCTCTCCTCTCTCTCCCCTCCCCTCGTTTCTCTCCCCTCGTCTCTCTCCCTTCCTCCTCCCTCCCTCCCCTCCTCCTCTCCTCTCTCTCCCCCTCCCCTCCCCTCGGCTCTTTCCCTCTCTCCCTCCTCCTCTCCTCGTCTTCCTCCTCTCACCTCCTCCTCTCCTCTCTCTCCCCAACCCTCCCCTCGTCGATTTCCCCCTCCTCTCACCTCCTCCCTCCTCTCCTCCTCTCTCCCCCCCCTCGTTTCTCTCCCCTCGTCTCTCTCCCTTCCTCCTCCCCTCCCTCCCCTCCTCCTCCTCCCTTCCTTCCTCCTCTCCCCCTCCTCCTCCCCCTCCTCCTCTCCCCTCCCTCCTCCCTCTCTCCACTCCTCCTCCTCCCCTCCTCCCTCTCCCTCCTCCTCTCCTCCTCCGCTCCTCCTCTCCCTTCCTCCTCTCCCTTCCCTCCTCCTCTCCCCTCCCTCTCTCTCCACTCCTCTCCACTCCTCCTCTCCCCTCCTCTGCTCCTCCTCTTTCCCTTCCTCTCTCTCCGTCCTCCTCTCCGTTCCTCCACTCCTCCTCTCCCCTCCTCTCTCTCCCCTCCTCTCCCTTCCTCCTCTTCCCTCCTCTCTCTCCCCCTCCTCTCCCTTCCTCCCCTCCCCTCCCCCTCCTCCTCTCCCTTTCTCCTCTCCCCTCCTCCTCTCCCCTCGTCTCTCTCTCCTCCTCCTCTCCACTCCTTTCCCCTCCCCTCGTCTCTCTCCCCTCCTCCTCTCCCCTCCTCTCCCCTCCTCCTCTCCCCTCCTCTCCCCTCCTCCTCTCCCCTCCTCTCTCTCTCCAGGTCTGAAGGGCTCTCTCCAGAGGTTGCAGCTGGAATACGTAGACGTGGTCTTCGCAAACCGCCCCGACACCAACACGCCCATGGAGGGTGAGTCAGTCTATCAACATTCACCATTGGGGACCGAGCAACCAATGTAAGTCAGGGTGATTAGTCTCATATTCTGAAAAACTAAAATCTGATTGGTTTGTGTTGTATTTTTTAAGGATCCCCATCAGCTACTGCCAAGGCATAAGCTACTCTTCCTGGGGTCCAGCAACATTTAGGCAGTTAATGCAAGCAGGGGATTTTCTTTGCCAGGCTAACAAACAGGGCAGAATCAGGATTTAGACAGACAGACAGACAGACAGACAGACAGACAGACAGACAGACAGACAGACAGACAGACAGACAGACAGACAGACAGACAGACAGACAGACAGACAGACAGACAGACAGACAGACAGACAGACAGACAGACAGAGCAGAATCATGATTTAGACAGACAGACAGACAGACAGACAGACAGACAGACAGACAGACAGACAGACAGACAGACAGACAGACAGACAGACAGACAGACAGACAGACAGACAGACAGACAGACAGGGCAGAATCAGGATTTAGACAGACAGACAGACAGACAGACAGACAGACAGACAGACAGACAGACAGACAGACAGACAGACAGACAGACAGACAGACAGACAGACAGAGCAGAATCATGATTTAGACAGACAGACAGACAGACAGACAGACAGACAGACAGACAGACAGACAGACAGACAGACAGACAGACAGACAGACAGAGCAGAATCATGATTTAGACAGACAGACAGACAGACAGACAGACAGACAGACAGACAGACAGACAGACAGACAGACAGACAGACAGACAGACAGACAGACAGACAGGGCAGAATCAGGATTTAGACAGACAGACAGACAGACAGACAGACAGACAGACAGACAGACAGACAGACAGACAGACAGACAGACAGACAGACAGACAGACAGACAGACAGACAGAGCAGAATCAGGATTTAGACAGACAAAAGGTGTATTCCTTACTTACAGGTTATCTCCAATAGTGCAAAAAAGGTGTTAGGTGAACAATAGGTGAGTAAAGAAATAAAACAACAGTAAAAAGACAGGTTATATACAGGTGAGAGGCATTATACAGTAGAGAGGTTATATACAGTAGAGAGGCTATATACAGTAGAGAGGCTATATACAGTAGAGAGGTTATATACAGTAGAGAGGCTATATACAGTAGAGAGGTTATATACAGTAGAGAGGCTATATACAGTAGAGAGGTTATATACAGTAGAGAGGCTATATACAGTAGAGAGGCTATATACAGTAGTGAGGCTATATACAGTAGAGAGGTTATATACAGTAGAGAGGCTATATACAGTAGTGAGACTATATACAGTAGAGAGGTTATATACAGTAGAGAAGCTATATACAGTAGAGAGGCTATATACAGTAGAGAGGCTATATACAGTAGTGAGGCTATATACAGTAGAGAGGTTATATACAGTAGAGAGGCTATATACAGTAGTGAGGCTATATACAGTAGAGAGGTTATATACAGTAGAGAGGTTATATACAGTAGAGAGGTTATATACAGTAGAGAAGCTATATACAGTAGTGAGGCTATATACAGTAGAGAGGTTATATACAGTAGAGAGGTTATATACAGTAGAGAGGCTCTATACAGTAGAGAGGCTATATACAGTAGAGAGGCTGTATAGAGTACAGAGGCTATATACAGTAGAGAGGCTATATACAGTAGAGAGGCTATATACAGTAGAGAGGTTACATACAGTAGAGAGGTTATATACAGTAGAGAGGCTATATACAGTAGTGAGACTATATAGAGTAGAGAGGCTATATACAGTAGAGAGGCTATATAGAGTAGTGAGGCATTATACAGTAGAGAGGCTATATACAGTAGAGAGGCTGTATAGAGTAGAGAGGCTATATACAGTAGAGAGGCTACATACAGTAGAGAGGTTATATACAGTAGAGAGGCTATATACAGTAGTGAGGCTATATAGAGTAGTGAGGCATTATACAGTAGAGAGGCTATATACAGTAGTGAGGCTATATAGAGTAGTGAGGCATTATACAGTAGAGAGGCTATATACAGTAGAGAGGCTGTATAGAGTAGAGAGGCTATATACAGTAGAGAGGCTACATACAGTAGAGAGGTTATATACAGTAGAGAGGCTATATACAGTAGTGAGGCTATATAGAGTAGTGAGGCATTATACAGTAGAGAGGTTATATACAGTAGAGAGGCTCTATACAGTAGACAGGCTACATACAGTAGAGAGTTTATATACAGTAGAGAGGCTCTATACAGTAGAGAGGCTATATACAGTAGAGAGGTTATATACAGGTGAGAGGCATTATACAGTAGAGAGGTTATATACAGTAGAGAGGCTATATACAGTAGAGAGGCTCTATACAGTAGAGAGATTATATACAGTAGAGAGGCTCTATACAGTAGACAGGCTACATACAGTAGAGAGTTTATATACAGTAGAGAGGTTATATACAGTAGAGAGGCTATATACAGTAGAGAGGTTATATACAGGTGAGAGGCATTATACAGTAGAGAGGTTATATACAGTAGAGAGGCTATATACAGTAGAGAGGCTATATACAGTAGAGAGGTTATATACAGTAGAGAGGCTATATACAGTAGAGAGGTTATATACAGTAGAGAGGCTATATACAGTAGAGAGGTTATATACAGTAGAGAGGCTATATACAGTAGAGAGGCTATATACAGTAGTGAGGCTATATACAGTAGAGAGGTTATATACAGTAGAGAGGCTATATACAGTAGTGAGGCTATATACAGTTGAGAGGTTATATACAGAAGAGAAGCTATATACAGTAGAGAGGCTATATACAGTAGAGAGGCTATATACAGTAGTGAGGCTATATACAGTAGAGAGGTTATATACAGTAGAGAGGCTATATACAGTAGTGAGGCTATATACAGTAGAGAGGTTATATACAGTAGAGAGGTTATATACAGTAGAGAGGTTATATACAGTAGAGAAGCTATATACAGTAGAGAGGCTATATACAGTAGAGAGGCTATATACAGTAGTGAGGCTATATACAGTAGAGAGGTTATATACAGTAGAGAGGCTATATACAGTAGTGAGGCTATATACAGTAGAGAGGTTATATACAGTAGAGAGGTTATATACAGTAGAGAGGCTATATACAGTAGAGAGGCTACATACAGTAGAGAGGCTGTATAGAGTAGAGAGGCTATATACAGTAGTGAGGCTATATAGAGTAGTGAGGCATTATACAGTAGAGAGGCTATATACAGTAGTGAGGCTATATAGAGTAGTGAGGCATTATACAGTAGAGAGGCTATATACAGTAGAGAGGCTATATACAGTAGAGAGGCTATATACAGTAGAGAGGCTACATACAGTAGAGAGGTTATATACAGTAGAGAGGCTATATACAGTAGTGAGGCTATATAGAGTAGTGAGGCATTATACAGTAGAGAGGTTATATACAGTAGAGAGGCTCTATACAGTAGACAGGCTACATACAGTAGAGAGTTTATATACAGTAGAGAGGCTCTATACAGTAGAGAGGCTCTATACAGTAGACAGGCTACATACAGTAGAGAGGCTACATACAGTAGAGAGGTTATATACAGTAGAGAGGCTATATACAGTAGAGAGGCTATATACAGTAGAGAGGTTATATACAGTAGAGAGGCTATATACAGTAGAGAGGTTATATACAGTAGTGAGGCTATATAGAGTAGTGAGGCATTATACAGTAGAGAGGTTATATACAGTAGAGAGGCTATATACAGTAGAGAGGTTATATACAGTAGAGAGGTTATATACAGTAGAGAGGCTATATACAGTAGTGAGGCTATATAGAGTAGAGAGGCTATATACAGTAGTGAGGCTATATAGAGTAGTGAGGCATTATACAGTAGAGAGGTTATATACAGTAGAGAGGCTCTATACAGTAGACAGGCTACATACAGTAGAGAGTTTATATACAGTAGAGAGGCTCTATACAGTAGAGAGGCTATATACAGTAGAGAGGTTACATACAGTAGAGAGGTTATATACAGTAGAGAGGCTCTATACAGTAGAGAGGTTATATACAGTAGAGAGGCTCTATACAGTAGACAGGCTACATACAGTAGAGAGGTTATATACAGTAGAGAGGCTCTATACAGTAGACAGGCTATATACAGTAGAGAGGTTACATACAGTAGAGAGGCTATATACAGTAGAGAGGCTGTATAGAGTAGAGAGGCTATATACAGTAGAGGCTCTATACAGTAGAGAGGTTATATACAGTAGAGAGACTATATACAGTAGAGAGGCTATATACAGTAGAGAGGTTATATACAGTAGAGAGGTTATATACAGTAGAGAGGCTATATACAGTAGAGAGGCTGTATAGAGTAGAGAGGCTATATACAGTAGAGGCTCTATACAGTAGAGAGGTTATATACAGTAGAGAGACTATATACAGTAGAGAGGCTATATACAGTAGAGAGGTTATATACAGTAGAGAGGTTATATACAGTAGAGAGGCTATATACAGTAGAGAGGCTATATATACAGTAGAGAGGTTATATACAGTAGAGAGGCTATATACAGTAGAGAGGCTATATACAGTAGAGAGGCTGTATAGAGTAGAGATGCTATATACAGTAGTGAGGCTATATACAGTAGAGAGGTTATATACAGTAGAGAGGCTGTATAGAGTAGAGAGGCTATATACAGTAGTGAGGCTATATACAGTAGAGAGGTTATATACAGTAGAGAGGCTATATACAGTAGAGGCTATATACACTAGAGAGGCTGTATAGAGTAGAGAGGCTATATACAGTAGTGAGGCTATATACAGTAGAGAGGTTATATACAGGTGAGAGGCTATATACAGTAGAGAGGTTATATACAGAAGAGAGGCTATATACAGTAGAGAGGCTATATACAGTAGAGAGGTTATATACAGTAGAGAGGCTATATACAGTAGAGAGGTTATATACAGTAGAGAGATTATATACAGTAGAGAGGCTATATACAGTAGTGAGACTATATACAGTAGAGAGGCTATATACAGTAGAGAGGTTATATACAGTAGAGAGGCTCTATACAGTAGAGAGATTATATACAGTAGTGAGACTATATACAGTAGAGAGGCTATATACAGTAGAGAGGCTCTATACAGTAGAGAGATTATATACAGTAGCTAGGCTCTATACAGTAGAGAGGTTATATACAGTAGAGAGGCTCTATACAGTAGAGAGATTATATACAGACCCCTGTTAGTCAGGCTGATTGAGGTAGATTGAGGTAGGCTGATTGAGGTAGATTGAGGTAGTATGTACATGTAGATATGGTTAAAGTAACTATGCATATAGTAGCTATGCATATAGTAGCTATGCATATAGTAGCAGCAGCATAAAAATAGGGTTTGGGGGGGTTGGAGGGGGGGGGTACACAACACAAATAGTCCGGGTAGCCACCTGTTCAGGAGTCTTATGACTTGGGGGTAAAAACTGTTGAGGAGCCTTTTTGTCCTAGACTTGGCACTCCGGTACCGGTAGCAGAGAGAACAGTCTATGAATCGGGTGGCTGGGGTCTTTGACAATTTTTAGGGCCTTCCTCTGACACCGCCTGGTGTAAAGGATCCTGAATGGCAGGCAGCTGAGCCCCAGTGATGTACTGGGCCGTACGCACTACCCTGTAGTGTCTTGCGGTGAGAGGCCGAGCAATTGCCGTACCAGGCAGTGATGCAACCAGTCAGGATGCTCTCGATAGTGCAGCTGTAGAACCTTTTGAGGATCTAAAATAAGGGGGAATAGGCTTTGTTGTACCCTCTTCACGACTGTCTTGGTGTGTTTGGACAATTCTAGTTGGTTGTTGATGTGGACACCGAGGAACTTGAAGCTCTGAACCTGCTCCACTACAGCCCCGCCGATGAGAATGGGTGAACAGGGATTACAGGAGGGGACCGAGCACGCACCCCTGAGGGGACCCCGGTGTTGAGGATGAGGATCAGTGTGGCGGATGTGTTGTTACCTACCTTACCACCTGGGGGCAGCCCATCAGGAAGTCCAGGATCCAGTTGCAGAGGGAGGTGTTCAGTCCCAGGGTCCTTGGCTTAGTGATGAGCTTTGAGGTCACTATGGTGCTGAATGCTGAGCTGTAATCAATGAACAGCATTCTCACATAGTTGTTCCTTTAATCCAGGTGGGAAAGGGCAGTGTGGAGTACAATATAGATTGCATCATCTGTGGATCTGTTGGTGCGGTATGCAAATTGGAGTTGGTTTAGGGTTTCTGGGATAATGGAGTTGATGTGAGGCTATCTACCCATCTGGAAGCCTCTTTCTCTCTCCTTGTCCTATACCTCTATCCTATCCTCCTCTCCTCCTCTTTCCCTCTCCCCCTTTCACTCCTCCACCTCCCTATTCTCCTCCTCCTTCCCTCTCTCCCCTTCACTCCTCCACCTCCCTATTCTCCTCCTCCTTCCCTCTCTCCCCTTCACTCCTCCACCACCCTCCTTCCTCCCTCTCTCCCCTTCACTCCTCCACCTCCCTCCTCCTTCCTCTGAGAGAGAGAGAGAGAGAGAGAGAGAGAGAGAGAGAGAGAGAGAGAGAGAGAGAGAGAGAGAGAGAGAGAGAGAGAGAGAGAGAGAGAGAGAGAGAGAGAGAGAGAGAGAGAGAGAGGGAGAGGGGGAGAGAGAGAGAGGGGGAGAGAGAGAGAGGGGGAGAGAGAGAGAGAGAGAGAGAGAGAGAGAGAGAGAGAGAGAGAGAGAGAGTAAAATTGTCTTTCTCCCTAATCATGATCATACCTTACAAACACTAATGAATAAACATGTCCACCGCTTGTTTTATTGACTTTAAAAAAGCATTAGATTCTATTTGGCATGAAGGAATGTTCATCAAAATAATGTGGATCATTATGCAGCCCCAATTAGAATTTGGACCAAAATATTTGACAGTGTAATCCTACCAATAGCTCTTTACGGGAAGTGAGGTTTGGGGGGCCACTCACTTAAAATGTGGGACAAACATCCAATTGAAGCTCTACATGGAACATTCTGTCTGAACAAGTCCAAAGAAATACACCAACTAATGCATCTAGGGCAGTACTGGACCGCTTTCTAGTGGTGATGAAAATGCAAAAGGCAGTGTCACTGTCTGTATATTTTATAATTTCATTGTCCTGTCTACTCCTGCTCCTCCCCTCTGACGTAAGACGTAGCCAGAGTGCTACTAACCACCGGTCCTGGGATGCATCATTACGCGCATCTGTGAATCATTATGATTCACATCTGGACTCCATTACCTTCATTATTTTATCCCCTTTATATGTTACTCTCCCATGTTCACTCACCAGTTTGTATTGTGCTTGTGTAACGGCATACATGTTAGTGACGTGTTCTTGGTTTTGTCATTTTATTAAAAATGTTCACCTGCTTCTGAATCACTGCCCCATCATTACATTCATTGAGGATACCATCAACACCACAGGTCTTTTTGGCCTGGGTTTTTATTTTGTCCTGTAGTTCCTTCAAGGTAATTTGATAATCCAGTGGGTTCTGGTAGTCTTTAATAGTTGATTGAAGATGTGGTTTACCCATACATCTCCATTTTTGGATAGATAATTCATTGTGTTTTCCAATTTTCCCAGAAGTGGTTAGAGTCTATGGGTTCTTCAATTACATTGAGCTGATTTCTGACGTGCTGTTCCTCTTTTCGTAGTGTATTTTAGTGGTTCACCATAGTGAAGGCGTAGACTCAGGTTTTCTGGGTCTCTTCATGTATGTCTTTGGTTGGACAGGTTTCTCAATTTCTTATTTAGGTTTTTGAATTCTTCATCAAACCATTTGTCAATGCTAATTTTCCATGGTTTTCTGTTTGAAATGCCAGGTTAACATTTGGTTATGAGACAGTCCCGACGTTTACCCACTGTGTGGAAGTCTTTTTGTGGTAGCAGGGTGGAGATAACCACTTCTGTGTTGGGGAAAGACAACGATTATTTTTCAATCACTCCCTTGAGTGCTGTGGCCACACTTTCCTGCTGTGCTCTCAGGTCGTTTGTGCCTGTGTGTATTATTATGTAGCTGGGTGAACCTAGTTGGTCCTCAGACAGAAGGTCTAGGGCGCGCTGGGTGAACCTAGGTGGTCCTCAGACAGAAGGTCTAGGGCGCGCTGGGTGAACCTAGGTGGTCCTCAGACAGAAGGTCTAGGGCGCGCTGGGTGAACCTAGGTGGTCCTCAGACAGAAGGTCTAGGGCGCGCTGGGTGGGCCTAGTTGGTCCTCAGACAGAAGGTCTAGGGCGCGCTGGGTGGGCCTAGTTGGTCCTCAGACAGAAGGTCTAGGGCGCGCTGGGTGAACCTAGGTGGTCCTCAGACAGAAGGTCTAGGGCGCGCTGGGTGAACCTAGGTGGTCCTCAGACAGAAGGTCTAGGGCGTGCTGGGTGAACCTAGGTGGTCCTCAGACAGAAGGTCTAGGGCGCGCTGGGTGGGCCTAGTTGGTCCTCAGACAGAAGGTCTAGGGCGCGCTGGGTGAACCTAGGTGGTCCTCAGACAGAAGGTCTAGGGCGTGCTGGGTGAACCTAGGTGGTCCTCAGACAGAAGGTCTAGGGCGCGCTGGGTGGGCCTAGTTGGTCCTCAGACAGAAGGTCTAGGGCGCGCTGGGTGAACCTAGGTGGTCCTCAGACAGAAGGTCTAGGGTGCGCTGGGTGAACCTAGGTGGTCCTCAGACAGAAGGTCTAGGGCGCGCTGGGTGGGCCTAGTTGGTCCTCAGACAGAAGGTCTAGGGCGCGCTGGGTGAACCTAGGTGGTCCTCAGACAGAAGGTCTAGGGCGCGCTGGGTGGGCCTAGTTGGTCCTCAGACAGAAGGTCTAGGGCGCGCTGGGTGAACCTAGGTGGTCCTCAGACAGAAGGTCTAGGGCGCGCTGGGTGAACCTAGGTGGTCCTCAGACAGAAGGTCTAGGGCGCGCTGGGTGGGCCTAGTTGGTCCTCAGACAGAAGGTCTAGGGCGCGCTGGGTGAACCTAGGTGGTCCTCAGACAGAAGGTCTAGGGCGCGCTGGGTGTTTTGACACCAGAGTTTAGACACTGTTTGGGGAAATGTTTTTTTCTTCTCTAACCCTTTTGAGTCCATAAGGAGTACAATCTGTGTCTTGTGTTTGTCCTCAGTGGGGGGTAGTCAGGAGGGCTATCAGGGTGGCTGACAGGGGGTGGTAGTCAGGAGGGCAATCAGGGTGGCTGACAGGGGGTGGTTGTCGGGAGGGCTATCAGGGTGGCTGACAGGGGGGGGTTGTCAGGAGGGCTATCAGGCTGGCTGACAGGGGGGTGGTTGTCAGGAGGGCTATCAGGGTGGCTGACAAGGGGGTGGGTTGTCAGGAGGGCTATCAGAGTGGCTGACAGGGGGGTGGGTTGTCAGGAGGGCTATCAGAGTGGCTGACAGGGGGGTTGTCAGGAGGGCTATCAGAGTGGCTGACAGGGGGGTTGTCAGGAGGGCTATCAGAGTGGCTGACAGGGGGGTTGTCAGGAGGGCTATCAGAGTGGCTAACAGGGGGGTGGGTTGTCAGGAGGGCTATCAGAGTGGCTGACAGGGGGGTGTTGTCAGGAGGGCTATCAGAGTGGCTGACAGGGGGTTGTCAGGAGGGCTATCAGGGTGGCTGACAGGGGGGTGGTTGTCAGGAGGGCTATCAAGGTGGCTGACAGGGGGGTTGTCAGGAGGGCTATCAGCGTGGCTGACAGGGGGGTTGTCAGGAGGGCTATCAGGGTGGCTGACAGGGGGGTGGTTGTCAGGAGGGCTATCAGGGTGGCTGACAGGGGGCGTTGTCAGGAGGGCTATCAGCGTGGCTGACAGGGGGGGGTGGTTGTCAGGAGGGCTATCAGATCAGGGTGGCTGACAGGGGGTTGTCAGGAGGGCTATCAGGGTGGCTGACAGGGGGTGGTTGTCAGGAGGGCTATCAGCGTGGCTGACAGGGGGGGGGTGCTCAGAGGGAGTGGGATCCCCTGGGCTTGGCCTTCATTTGTCTGTCCCCCTGTGTTTACGACGCTATGATCAGGATCTGGTTGTGGACTTTTCTGGTGTGGTGTCGAGACTTTTCTAGGGAGCTGAGGTGGGCTGTTCTGCTGCTTCTCTGCGGGTGTGGACACCTCTCAAATGGGTTGTTCTGTCACACACCATCCCCCTCACCCTCTCCTCCATCCCCCTCACCCTCTCCTCCATCCCCCTCACCCTCTCCACCATCCCCCTCACCCTCTCCACCATCCCCCTCACCTTCTCCACCATCCCCTCACCCTCTCCACCATCCCCCTCACCCTCTCCACCATCCCCTCACCCTCTACACCATTAAATTTACATTTAAGTCATTTAGCAGACGCTCTTATCCAGAGCAATTTACACCATCCCCTCACCCTCTCCTCCATCCCTCTCACCCTCTCCACCATCCCCTCACCCTCTCCTCCATCCCCCTCACCCTCTCCCCCAGCAGTCTGATCCTCTCCTTGTGCTCTGTTCTCCTGCTCCAGCTCTTTCTCCTGTTGATGTTGTCTCACTACAGTCCAGAGAGCAGATATGTCTCTCTACACCTCCTTCTCTTTCTCCTGGTGATGTTGTCTCACTACAGTCCAGAGAGCAGATATGTCTCTCTACACCTCCAGCTCTTTCTCCTGTTGATGTTGTCTCACTACAGTCCAGAGAGCAGATATGTATCTCTACACCTCCAGCTCTTTCTCCTGGTGATGTTGTCTCACTACAGTCCAGAGAGCAGATATGTCTCTCCACACCTCCAGCTATCCAGGTCTGGTTAAAGGAGTGTTGTTGTGCTGGACTGTTGTCTGGGTCTGTGCTGACTGGAGTGTAATCACCTGCTGTTCCAGCTCCACCTGCCTTACCTCCAGCTGGGTAAATGTATCCTTCATTCCAATGAGAGGGTAGTACTCTGTGCTGGGAGGTTGACTTTCCGCTGGGGGTGGCTCATCTGTGGGGTTATATAATGAAGAGGTCTGGTCTGACCCGCTCGGGTTGGGAGTATCTTTCTCAAGGTAGAGCTTCTCTCTCTCTCTCTCTCTCTCGCTCTCTCTCTCTCTCTCTCTCTCTCTCTCTCTCTCTCTCTCTCTCTCTCTCTCTCTCTCTCTCTCTCTCTCTCTCTCTCTCTCTCTCTCTCTCTCTCTCTCTCTCTCTCTCTCTCTCTCTCTCTCTCTCTCTCTCTCGATCTGTACTTTCCCTCCTCATTCCCCCTCCCCTGGTCCTGATAGGTACCCATTACACAAGGCTGAGAACAATAACAAGGCTCCCTTCATATTGTGTTGTGGTCCAGATGCTAGTGTTGGAGCTAATTGCTTCATTAATAATGTACTGATGGTTTGCAGCACGTTAGCACTTTAGCCTGTCCCTGGTCATTAGCTCAGAGAAGTGTGAAGAAATGTATTGTCAGGAGGAGAGAGAGAGGGATCAAGGAATGGGTAGGTGGCCTTCAGGGATAGTTGGGTCATTGCCAGTCCAGTAGTACAACCCAGGCAGGAAAGACTACAGTTCCCCCTGATGGTATATATTTATATTATATTGCTGTGGCATAATATATAGCAGCAGAGGCTGGTGGGAGGAGCAATAGGAGGATGGGCTCATTGTAAGTAGTGTTTATATATGGTATATCAGAGTAGGTGGAGCTGTAGGAGGATGGGCTCATTGTAATGGCTGGAAGGGAATAAATGGAACGCAGCCAAACACATCAAACATATGAAAAACACGTTTGACTCCATTCCATTTATTCCATTCCAGCCATTACAATGAGCCCATCCTCCTACAGCTCCACCTACTCTGATATACCATATATATAAACTACTTACAATGAGCCCATCCTCTTACAGCTCCACCTACTCTGATATACCATATATATAAACTACTTACAATGAGCCCATCCTCCTACAGCTCCACCTACTCTGATATACCATATATATAAACTACTTACAATGAGCCCATCCTCCTACAGCTCCACCTTCTCTGATATACCATATATGTCATGTTTTGTCATTTATTATCTTGTCTTGTCCCTGTGCTTCCCATTCTATTCGTTTCCCTCTGCTGGTCTTATTAGGTTCTTTCCCTCTTTCTACCCCTCTCTCTCCCCCTCCCTCTCTCACTCTCTCGCTCTCTCTTCTCTCTATCGTTCCGTTCCTGCTCCCAGCTGTTCCTATTCCCCTAATCATCATTTAGTCTTCCCACACCTGTTCCCGATCCTTTTCCCTGATTAGAGTCCCTATTTCACTCCTTGTTTCCCGTACCTGCCCTGTCGGATCCTCATTTATAATTCACCGTGCTGTGTCAATGTTTTGCCCTGTCGTGTCGTGTTTCCCTCAGATGCTGCGTGGTGAGCAGGTGTCTGAGTCTGCTAGGTTCAAGTGCCTTCCCGAGGCAACCTGCAGTTCTCGATCAAGTCTCCAGTCTGTTCTTGTCTTTACGTGTAGTATTATGCTTTTTGTTTTGTAAAGTTTATTCTGGATTAAATACTCTGTTTTCGCCAAGTCGCTTTTGGGTCCTCATTCACCTGCATGACAGAAGGATCCGACCAAGGAATGGACCCAGCGACTACAGACGCCGTAACACTGCCGTCGAGATCCAAGGAGCCATGCTCGGCAGACACGAGCAGGAATTGTCTGCTGCTCGCCATGCCGTGGAGAACCTGGCCGCTCAGGTTTCCGACCCTCTGGACAGTTCCAGAGTCTTCGTCTCGTGCCACCTGTTACTTCCTGGCCTGCCGAGCCTCCAGAACCTAGGGTTAATAACCCACCTTGCTACTCCGGGCAGCCCACTGAGTGCCGCTCCTTTCTCACCCAGTGTGAGATTGTGTTCTCTCTCCAACCCAACACATACTCTAGAGAGAGAGCTCGGGTTGCTTACGTCATTTCACTCCTTACTGGCCGGGCCCGAGAGTGGGGCACAGCTATCTGGGAGGCAAGGGCTGATTGTTCTAACAATTACCAGAACTTTAAAGAGGAGATGATTCGGGTTTTTGACCGTTCAGTTTTTGGTGGGGAGGCTTCTAGGGTCCTGGCTTCCCTATGCCAAGGTGATCGATCCATAAC
Source organism: Oncorhynchus gorbuscha (assembly GCF_021184085.1). Classification (NCBI taxonomy): domain Eukaryota; kingdom Metazoa; phylum Chordata; class Actinopteri; order Salmoniformes; family Salmonidae; genus Oncorhynchus; species Oncorhynchus gorbuscha. The sequence continues at coordinate 14,574 of NW_025745322.1, forward strand.
GGATTACTCTATAGAGTTTCGTACTCTTGCTGCCTCTAGTGACTGGAACGAGCCGGCGCTGCTCGCTCGTTTTCTGGAGGGACTCCACACAGTGGTCAAAGATGAGATTCTCTCTCGGGAGGTTCCTTCCTGTGTGGACTCTTTGATTGCTCTCGCCATCCGCATAGAACGACGGGTAGATCTTCGTCACCAGGCTCGTGGAAGAGAGCTCGCATCAACGGTGTTTCCCTGCTCCGCATCGCAACCATCTCCCTCCTCTGGCTCTGAGACTGAGCCCATGCAGCTGGGAGGGATTCGCATCTCGACTAAGGAGAGGGAACGGAGGATCACCAACCGCCTGTGCCTCTATTGCGGATTTGATGGACATTTTGTTAATTCATGTCCAGTAAGAGGCCAGAGCCCATCAGTAAGCGGAGGGCTACTGGTGAGCGCTACTACTCAGGTCTCTTCATCTAGATCTTGTACTACTATGTCGGTCCATCTACGCTGGACCGGTTCGGGTGCTACATGCAGTGCCTTGATTGACTCTGGGGCTGAGGGTTGTTTCATGGACGAAGCATGGGTTCGGAAACATAACATTCCTTTCAGACAGTTAGACAAGCCTACGCCCATGTTTGCCTTAGATGGTAGTCATCTTCCCAGTATCAAATTTGAGACACTACCTTTAACTCTCACAGTATCTGGTAACCACAGTGAGACTATTTCTTTTTTTGATTTTTCATTCACCTTTCACACCTGTTGTTTTGGGTCATCCCTGGCTAGTATGTCATAATCCTTCTATTAATTGGTCTTGTAATTCTATCCTATCCTGGAACGTATCTTGTCATGTGAAGTGCTTAATGTCTGCCATCCCTCCCATTTCTTCTGTCCCCACTTCTCAGGAGGAACCTGGCGATTTGACAGGAGTGCCGGAGGAATATCATGATCTGCGCACGGTCTTCAGTCGGTCCCGAGCCAACTCCCTTCCTCCTCACCGGTCGTATGATTGTAGTATTGATCTCCTTCCGGGGACCACTCCTCCTCGGGGTAGACTATACTCTCTGTCGGCTCCCGAACGTAAGGCTCTCGAGGATTATTTATCTGTGTCTCTTGACGCCGGTACCATAGTGCCTTCTTCCTCTCCGGCCGGGGCGGGGTTCTTTTTGTTAAGAAGAAGGACGGTACTCTGCGCCCCTGCGTGGATTATTGAGGGCTGAATGACATAACGGTTAAGAATCGTTATCCGCTTCCCTTATGTCATCAGCCTTCGAGATTCTGCAGGGAGCCAGGTGCTTTACTAAGTTGGACCTTCGTAACGCTTACCATCTCGTGCGCATCAGAGAGGGGACGAGTGGAAAACGGCGTTTAACACTCCGTTAGGGCATTTTGAGTACCGGGTTCTGCCGTTTGGTCTCGCCAATGCGCCAGCTGTTTTTCAGGCATTAGTTAATGATGTTCTGAGAGACATGCTGAACATCTTTGTTTTTGTCTATCTTGACGATATCCTGATTTTTTCACCGTCACTCGAGATTCATGTTCAGCACGTTCGACGTGTTCTACAGCGCCTTTTAGAGAATTGTCTCTACGTAAAGGCTGAGAAGTGCTCTTTTCATGTCTCCTCCGTTACTTTTCTCGGTTCCGTTATTTCCGCTGAAGGCATTCAGATGGATTCCGCTAAGGTCCAAGCTGTCAGTGATTGGCCCGTTCCAAGGTCACGTGTCGAGTTGCAGCGCTTTTAGGTTTCGCTAATTTCTATCTGCGTTTCATTCGTAATTTCGGTCAAGTTGCTGCCCTCTCACAGCTCTTACTTCTGTCAAGACGTGTTTTAAGTGGTCCGGTTCCGCCCAGGGAGCTTTTGATCTTCTAAAAGAACGTTTTACGTCCGCTCCTATCCTCGTTACTCCTGACGTCACTAGACAATTCATTGTCGAGGTTGACGCTTCAGAGGTAGGCGTGGGAGCCATTCTATCCCAGCGCTTCCAGTCTGACGATAAGGTTCATCCTTGCGCTTATTTTTCTCATCGACTGTCGCCATCTGAGCGCAACTATGATGTGGGTAACCGTGAACTGCTCGCCATCCGCTTAGCCCTAGGCGAATGGCGACAGTGGTTGGAGGGGGCGACCGTTCCTTTTGTCGTTTGGACAGACCATAAGAACCTTGAGTACATCCGTTCTGCCAAACGACTTAATGCCCGTCAAGCTCGTTGGGCGTTGTTTTTCGCTCGTTTCGAGTTTGTGATTTCTTACCGTCCGGGTAGCAAGAACACCAAGCCTGATGCCTTATCCCGTCTGTTTAGTTCTTCTGTGGCTTCTACTGATCCCGAGGGGATTCTTCCTTATGGGCGTGTTGTCGGGTTGACAGTCTGGGGAATTGAAAGACAGGTTAAGCAAGCACTCACGCACACTGCGTCGCCGCGCGCTTGTCCTAGTAACCTCCTTTTCGTTCCTGTTTCCACTCGTCTGGCTGTTCTTCAGTGGGCTCACTCTGCCAAGTTAGCTGGTCATCCCGGTGTTCGAGGCACTCTTGCGTCTATTCGCCAGCGATTTTGGTGGCCGACTCAGGAGCGTGACACGCGCCGTTTCGTGGCTGCTTGTTCGGACTGCGCGCAGACTAAGTCGGGTAACTCTCCTCCTGCCGGTCGTCTCAGACCGCTCCCCATTCCTTCTCGACCATGGTCTCACATCGCCCTAGACTTCATTACCGGTCTGCCTTTGTCTGCGGGGAAGACTGTGATTCTTACGGTTGTCGATAGGTTCTCTAAGGCGGCACATTTCATTCCCCTCGCTAAACTTCCTTCCGCTAAGGAGACGGCACAAATCATTATCGAGAATGTGTTCAGAATTCATGGTCTCCCGTTAGACGCCGTTTCAGACAGAGGCCCGCAATTCACGTCACAGTTTTGGAGGGAGTTCTGTCGTTTGATTGGTGCGTCCGTCAGTCTCTCTTCCGGGTTTCATCCCCAGTCTAACGGTCAAGCAGAGAGGGCCAATCAGACGATTGGTCGCATACTACGCAGCCTTTCTTTCAGAAACCCTGCGTCTTGGGCAGAACAGCTCCCCTGGGCAGAATACGCTCACAACTCGCTTCCTTCGTCTGCTACCGGGTTATCTCCGTTTCAGAGTAGTCTGGGTTACCAGCCTCCTCTATTCTCTTCCCAGCTTGCCGAGTCCAGCGTTCCCTCCGCTCAAGCGTTTGTCCAACGTTGTGAGCGCACCTGGAGGAGGGTGAGGTCTGCACTTTGCCGCTACAGGGCACAGACTGTGAGAGCCGCCAATAAACGCAGGATTAAGAGTCCTAGGTATTGTTGCGGCCAGAGAGTGTGGCTTTCCACTCGCAACCTTCCTCTTACGACAGCTTCTCGTAAGTTGACTCCGCGGTTCATTGGTCCGTTCCGTGTCTCCCAGGTCGTCAATCCTGTCGCTGTGCGACTGCTTCTTCCGCGACATCTTCGTCGCGTCCATCCTGTCTTCCATGTCTCCTGTGTTAAGCCCTTTCTTCGCACCCCCGTTCGTCTTCCCTCCCCCTCCCGTCCTTGTCGAGCGCACCTATTTACAAGGTACATAAGATCATGGACATGCGTTCTCGGGACGGGGTCACCAATACTTAGTGGATTGGGAGGGTTACGGTCCTGAGGAGAGGAGTTGGGTTCCGTCTCGGGACGTGCTGGACCGTTCACTCATTGATGATTTCCTCCGTTGCCGCCAGGATTCCTCCTCGAGTGCGCCAGGAGGCGCTCGGTGAGTGGGGGGTACTGTCATGTTTTGTCATTTATTATCTTGTCTTGTCCCTGTGCTTCCCATTCTATTCGTTTCCCTCTGCTGGTCTTATTAGGTTCTTTCCCTCTTTCTACCCCTCTCTCTCCCCCTCCCTCTCTCACTCTCTCGCTCTCTCTTCTCTCTATCGTTCCGTTCCTGCTCCCAGCTGTTCCTATTCCCCTAATCATCATTTAGTCTTCCCACACCTGTTCCCGATCCTTTTCCCTGATTAGAGTCCCTATTTCACTCCTTGTTTCCCGTACCTGCCCTGTCGGATCCTCATTTATAATTCACCGTGCTGTGTCAATGTTTTGCCCTGTCGTGTCGTGTTTCCCTCAGATGCTGCGTGGTGAGCAGGTGTCTGAGTCTGCTAGGTTCAAGTGCCTTCCCGAGGCAACCTGCAGTTCTCGATCAAGTCTCCAGTCTGTTCTTGTCTTTACGTGTAGTATTATGCTTTTTGTTTTGTAAAGTTTATTCTGGATTAAATACTCTGTTTTCGCCAAGTCGCTTTTGGGTCCTCATTCACCTGCATGACAATATATATAAACTACTTACAATGAGCCCATCCTCTTACAGCTCCACCTACTCTGATATACCATATATATAAACTACTTACAATGAGCCCATCCTCTTACAGCTCCACCTACTCTGATATACCATATATATAAACTACTTACAATGAGCCCATCCTCTTACAGCTCCACCTACTCTGATATACCATATATAAACACTACCGGTCAAAAGTTTTAGAACACCTACTCATTCAAGGGTTTTTCTTTATTTTGACTATTTTCGACATTGTAGAATAATAGTGAAGACATCAGAACTATGAAATAACACATGGAATCATGTAGTAAGCAAAAAAGTGTTAAACAAATCAAAATATATTTTATTTTTGAGATTCTTCAAAGTAGCCACCCTTTGCACACTCTTGGCATTCTCTCAACCAGCTTCTTGAGATAGTCACCTGGAATGCATTTCAATTATGGAATTTCTTTCCTTCTTAATGCATTTGAGCCAATCAGTTGTGTTGTGACAAGGTAGGGGTGGTATACAGAAGAAAGCCCTATTTGGTAAAAGACCAAGTCCATATTATGGCAAGAACAGCTCAAATAAGCAAAGAGAAACAACAGTCCATCATTACTTTAAGACATGAAAGTCAGTCAATACGGAACATTTCAAGAACTTTGAAAGTTTCTTCAAGTGGAGTCGCAAAAACCATCAAGAGCTATGATGAAACTGTCTCTCATGAGGACCGCCACAGGAATGGTAGATTGATTGATGTCCTTATCTCCTCAGAGATTGTGAGAGCCATGACATATGTGATCAACCAGGGGATGTCCATGTACTGGGGGACGTCTCGATGGACAGCCATGGAGATCATGGTGAGTTAACCCTATGACCTTTAACCCCTGACCCTTAACCATGTACTGGGGGACTTCTCGATGGACAGCCATGGAGATCATGGTGAGTTAACCCTATGACCTTTAACCCCTGACCCTTAACCATGTACTGGGGGACATCTCGATGGACAGCCATGGAGATCATGGTGAGTTAACCCTATGACCTTTAACCCCTGACCCCTGACCCGTAACCATGTACTGGGGGACTTCTCGATGGACAGCCATGGAGATCATGGTGAGTTAACCCTATGACCTTTAACCCCTGACCCTTAACCATGTACTGGGGGACATCTCGATGGACAGCCATGGGACCTTTAACCCCTGACCCCTGACCCTTAACCATGTACTGGGGGACTTCTCGATGGACAGCCATGGAGATCATGGTGAGTTAATCCTATGACCTTTAACCCCTGACCCCTGACCCTTAACCATGTACTGGGGGACATCTCGATGGACAGCCATGGAGATCATGGTGAGTTAATCCTATGACCTTTAACCCCTAACCCCTGACCCGTAACCATGTACTGGGGGACATCTCGATGGACAGCCATGGAGATCATGGTGAGTTAACCCTATGACCTTTAACCCCTAACCCCTGACCCGTAACCATGTACTGGGGGACTTCTCGATGGACAGCCATGGAGATCATGGTGAGTTAATCCTATGACCTTTAACCCCTGACCCCTGACCCTTAACCATGTACTGGGGGACATCTCGATGGACAGCCATGGAGATCATGGTGAGTTAATCCTATGACCTTTAACCCCTGACCCCTGACCCTTAACCATGTACTGGGGGACTTCTCGATGGACAGCCATGGAGATCATGGTGAGTTAATCCTATGACCTTTAACCCCTGACCCCTGACCCTTAACCATGTACTGGGGGACTTCTCGATGGACAGCCATGGAGATCATGGTGAGTTAACCCTATGACCTTTAACCCCTAACCCCTGACCCGTAACCATGTACTGGGGGACTTCTCGATGGACAGCCATGGAGATCATGGTGAGTTAACCCTATGACCTTTAACCCCTAACCCCTGACCGTAACCATGTACTGGGGGACTTCTCGATGGACAGCCATGGAGATCATGGTGAGTTAACCCTATGACCTTTAACCCCTAAACCCTGACCCGTAGCCCATGTGACAAAACCTCTCTACAGTACTCGCACAATCTTCACTTTAAAACTCTCATTACAGATCAGGCTCATACAGCAAGTCTGTGAGCCCTCAAAGGCAGTCAATAATCTGTGGAGGCCTCTGAGAAAGCCTCCGAGAGAGCCTCAGAATCTCAGAGAGAGCCTCCGAGAGAGCCTCAGAATCTCAGAGAGAGCCTTCAGAGAGAGCCTCAGAATCTCAGAGAGAGCCTCCGAGAGAGCCTCAGAATCTCAGAGAGCCTTCAGAGAGAGCCTCAGAATCTCAGAGAGAGCCTCAGAGAGAGCCTCAGAACCTCAGAGAGAGCCTTCAGAGAGAGCCTCAGAACCTCAGAGAGAGCCTCAGAGAGAGCCTTCAGAGAGAGCCTCAGAGAGAGCCTTCAGAGAGAACCTTCAGAGAGTGCCTTCAGAGAGTGCCTTCAGAGAGAGCCTTCAGAGAGAGCCTCAGAATCTCAGAGAGCCTTCAGAGAGAGCCTCAGAACCTCAGAGAGAGCCTCAGAGAGAGCCTCAGAAGAGTCTTCAGAGAGAGCCTTGGAGAGAGCCTCAGAATCTCAGAGAGAGCCTTCAGAGAGAGCCTCGTAGAGAGCCTTGGAGAGAGCCTCGTAGAGAGCCTTGGAGAGAGCCTCGTAGAGAGCCTTGGAGAGAGCCTCGTAGAGAGCCTCGGAGAGAGCCTCGGAGAGAGCCTCGTAGAGAGCCTTGGAGCCTCTTGTTTGTGTGCTGAATAACAGGGAAACTGGGGAAAACAGGCTGTCTGTCTGTGGACCTTTTTATGTCCTGGCTAATTTGGAGGAGAAGGGGAGGATAGGAGAGGTGGTGGCTAACTACATTTCCAAGAAAAAAGCCTGATAGTGACTGATTGCTAAAGCATCCCCAGAATTTTCTGTAGTCAACAACCTCTCGTTCTCGGCAAGTGTGTGTTAAGCGCTGCACATGATGTTGTGTTGATTGTGCTTAGGGTGAATGTTGTAGCGTAGCAGCTCAGATGAAAGCACTGTGATTTAATATAATAATAATAATAATATATGCCATTTAGCGGACGCTTTTATCCAAAGCGACTTACAGTCATGTGTGCATACATTCTACGTATGGGTGGTCCCGGGAATCGAACCCACTACCCTGGCGTTACAAGCGCCATGCTCTACCAACTGCATCTATAATGCAGTGGTATACAGGGGAACAGAGCCGAGAGGCAAACCAGCCCCACCCACCACAGCCTGTAGCAGATAAGAGTGGTTGTGCTGATGTTTAAGAAAGCAATGACCGCTGTACATGTATTTTCTATGGCATTTCTCTTTGCAAACGCACATATGGAAACATAGATATGCGTGTGCAAGTGAATTGGTGTGTGAAATATAGACTAAGCTAAATGAGCTGAATACAGTATAATTCATGAATTCTGATTAGGATCCCTCTCCTCATCTCTCTCTCTCTCTCTCTCTCTCTCTCTCTCTCTCTCTCTCTCTCTCTCTCTCTCTCTCTCTCTCTGTCTCTCTGTCTCTCTGTCTCTCTGTCTCTCTGTCTCTCTATCTATCTATCTATCTATCTATCTATCTATCTATCTATCTATCTATCTATCTATCTATCTATCTATCTATCTATCTATCTATCTATCTATCTATCTATCTATCTATCTATCTATCTATCTATCTATCTATCTATGTATCTATAGGAGGCGTACTCTGTCGCCAGACAGTTTAACCTGATCCCTCCGGTGTGTGAGCAGTCTGAGTACCATCTCTTCCAGAGGGAGAAGGTGGAGGTCCAGCTTCCAGAACTCTACCACAAGATAGGCATGTGTCAATCATCCAGGCTGGTCACGCCCACTTCTCTCACATATGCTGAAGGTTCACATAACCATCCTCCCATCTGCTACAGGGTTCTAAACAGTGGATACATACATAATCAACCCTTATATGATTGTAATAAAGTGATATGATAATGTCCTCCTGAGCACTCCGCTCCCCTAACATCTGCTGGGGTTCAGACCGGGGATTTCATTGTGTCCTCAGAGCGTCTGTTTGGTGTCCGTCTGATTGACAGTGATAATAGATCTCACAGTTATCTGTCACTCACTCCCTCCCTCCCTCCCTCTCTGTTCCCACATTCCATCTGGTCTCCATGGTGACAGGTGTCGGGGCAATGACGTGGTCTCCGCTGGCCTGTGGCATCATCACAGGGAAGTACCAGAACTGCATCCCAGAAACCTCCAGGGCATCCATGAAGGTAGGCCCTGTATCCAGTCAACAAGCTCTCAGTCTCCCTGCAGAATCTGACATTTCTAAATAAATAAAAATAGTTTAGGGATTAACTCCGGATGGTTAAAGGTTAAAGTTTGAGCTACAGTTAAAACAACAGATTAAAAACGAGTGCCGGGGCTCGCGGCTTCGCCCATCCGCTTATACCCATTAAGTCATCTCTCAACATCCTGGGTACCTGGACGGATGTTGAATACCGCCTTGAGAGACCTGCCTGATCCACTTCCACCTCTCTCTCTCTCTCTCTCTCTCTTCTCCCTCTCCACTATTTTCCTGTCGCTCTCCTTCTTTCTCTCTTTCCCTCTTTCTCTCTTTCTTTCTCTCTTTCCCTCTCTCTCTTTCTCTCTTTCTCTCTTTCTCTCTTTCTCTCTTTCTCTCTTTCTCTCTTTCCCTCTTTCTCTCTTTCCCTCTCTCTCTTTCTCTCTTTCTCTCTTTCTCTCTTTCTCTCTTTCTCTCTTTCCCTCTTTCTCTCTTTCCCTCTTTCTCTCTTTCTCTCTTTCTCTCTTTCCCTCTTTCTCTCTTTCTCTCTTTCTCTCTTTCTCTCGTTCTCTCTCGCTCTTTCCCCTCTGTCTCTCTTTCCCTCTTTCTCTCTTTCTCTCTTTCTCTCTTTCCCTCTTTCTCTCTTTCCCTCTTTCTCTCTTTCTCTCTTTCTCTCTTTCTCTCTTTCCCTCTTTCTCTCTTTCTCTCTTTCTCTCTTTCTCTCGTTCTCTCTCGCTCTTTCCCCTCTGTCTCTCTTTCCCTCTTTCTCTCTTTCTCTCTTTCTCTCTTTCTCTCTTTCTCTCTTTCTCTCTTTCCCTCTTTCTCTCTTTCTCTCTCGCTCTCTTTCTCTCTCCCTCTGCAGTCGTACCAGTGGTTAAAGGAGAAGATTGTGAGCGAGGATGGGAGGAAACAGCAGGCTAAGCTGAAGGAGCTGGGACACATTGCTGAGAAGCTGGGCTGTACTCTCCCACAGCTGGCTGTGGGTGAGAGAGATGAGCATGGGCACACACAAACACTACTTTGTTTCAGTACTTTAGTATTAATGATGGTAGAGCGCCACCAAGTGGATGCCAACAGTATCACATTTCTATGAGGAATTCCATTAATGTCACACTAGATTATACAACCCATAATTGTCCCCCGCTCTGTCATTTCCTCCCTCCTTCCTTCTCTCCTTCCCTAGCCTGGTGTTTGAGGAATGAGGGGTGAGCTCAGTCCTCCTGGGATCCTCCAGTCCAGAGCAGCTAACAGAGAACCTAGGCGCCATACAGGTAAACACACACACATTTTTGAGGAGTAAAAATGTATTCCCATTCAAAATCCTATCTTCCCTAACTCCTAAATCACACCCTAAGTTCTGACCCTAAACTTAACTCTTAAGTCTAAAATAGCATTTGAACAAATTGAGGACATGAAAAAAATCAAATGTTTAGTTTTCCTGGTGGTCTTTGTCAGGACCATTGTGTGTCTGAAAACGTAGGAAAACATGTCCTCACACGTTCTGATATTTTCCACAGTTCCTTCCAAAAATGACGTCTCATGTGGTGTCGGACATCGATCACATACTGGAGAACAAGCCACACAGTAAGAAGGACTATCGCTCCTAGACACCCAGGAGGAAGCAGAACCACTACTGTACAACCACTGTGGATCCAGTTCCACCAACCTCCTGGGCTCAGCCTCCATGGGGTTTCAGCTCAGTCTAATCCCAGCCCAGTTCAGGCCTGCTCAGCTCAGCCCCAGCCTTCTTAGCCCAGTGTAACCGAGCTCAGTTCAGCCTAACCCTGCTAACCCTCTGCCTAGACCAGCTTTCAGCTCAGCTTACTCTTATCAGTAGATTCTCTGACTCCTGAGTTTTTTAACCATGTAGATGCATGCTTCCCCTCTCTGATGTGCCTGGACTTTCTCTTCAAAGGCACATTGTACAAAACAACACAGAAAGGGGATAAAACTTAGAATATACCGGAAACATCTTTCACGATGCATTTTGAAAACAAACTCCTCTCTTCAAGCCAGTATTCTCTATTTGACCACCGTTTGACCTCGCAAAGCAGAGCACCCTGGGACGGTGAGTTTTAGGCGACAGGCCTTTGTTCTGTCTGTGAGGGAAAGAATGTGCATGTTGTCGCCCCATCTGGTCGTATGAGAAACTGCTATCCAATATCTTCAATAGATTATTAGTGAGAGAGCGCAGGAGAATCTCATTTGCATTTTCCTTGGGAGAATCTCAATTCCATACTCTCTCCTCACCAACTACTCAAAACCCATTGGAGGAGAAGGTCAGAGGGGAGAGACCCCTGGCTTTCTCATCCAATACGTTTTGAGAAGGAGGAGAGGAATGCAGACGGGGGAGGCAAGGAAATGCAATTAAGATTCTCCCAGTGGCCTACTGTTCTGTATAGTGCCAGTCTGAGTGAGCAGGGGCCTCCTGTACTGTACTGTATACTCTCTGTCTGCATCCATAGAGGAGAATCCTGCCTCTCCTCCTCCTGCCTATAATATGAACCTGCATCTTTAGTTGCTGACGGGAATCTGGGATAGCACAAGCCACTCTGTGACATAACCTCCCAACCAGACCAATGTTACCTGTGGGTGTTGCTTGTTAGATAATGTGTAAGATAGGTGAAGTATTTAGAAAGATGTAAAGGCCTATATCTATTCTATAATAGTACGTGAAAATAAGTTTCTTCTGTGGGTTAGAATGTTTTTCGTCTTTCAGGGGTGTATATACAGTATTAAACTTTATGGGTCAAACCTTGTAACGTAAGCAAAACAGACCTCAAGTCCCCTTTGTTGCAGATGAAACTAAAGTATTCTATAAATAACCTAGAAATATTCTATAAATAACCTAAGTATTCTATAAATAACCTAAGTATTCTATAAATAACCTAAAAACTACCTGTAAATATTCTATAAAGAACCTATAAGTATTCTATAAAGAACCTATAAGTATTCTATAAAGAACCTATAAGTATTCTATAAAGAACCTATAAGTATTCTATAAAGAACCTATAAGTATTGTGTAAAGAACCTATAAGTATTCTATAAAGAACCTATAAGTATTCTATAAAGAACCTATAAGTATTCTATATTCTATAAAGAACCTATAAGTATTGTGTAAATAGTGTTGTACTGTTTCTCCTCTCTCAGCAGCACAATACATCCATGTCCAATTTGTAAGTCGCTCTGGATAAGAGCGTCTGCTAAATGACTTAAATGTAAATGTAAATGGCTGTTTGGTGCTGATCCAAGTCCAGCTCTGCTCCTGGGTTTACCCATTTAGCCCAGACTGACAATGTAAACTACGGTATTAATTAAAAGATATCAAACCGTTATAAAAGTGTTGTTTTCTACAGTATCTAAAGTTATCAGAAGAGAGGATTTACTACAAATCAGTGTTTCCCAAACTCGGTCCTGGATCTCCCTCTGCGTGCATTTTCTGTTCTTCTGCCCGAGCACTACACATATTCAAATCATCACAGCTTGACGAGGAGTTGGCTATTTGAATTAGCTGTGTGGTGCTCGGGCAAAAACCAGAACGTGCACCTGTGGGTGGGTGGATGGGGGACTGAGTTTAGGACACCCTGAACTATATTACTGACACGAACATCAGTGTCCATCCATCTATCCTGATCATTAATCTACATATTTCCTATCCTGCCATGAGAAGAGTGACTCTCTGTAAATAGCATATATACAGTGCCTTGCGAAAGTATTCGGCCCCCTTGAACTTTGCGACCTTTTGCCACATTTCAGGCTTCAGGCTTTTTTAACAAATCAAAAACTGAAAAATTGGGCGTGCAAAATTATTCAGCCCCTTAAGTTAATACTTTGTAGCGCCACCTTTTGCTGCGATTACAGCTGTAAGTCGCTTGGGGTATGTCTCTATCGGTTTTGCACATCGAGAGACTGACATTTTTCCCATTCCTCCTTGCAAAACAGCTCGAGCTCAGTGAGGTTGGATGGAGAGCATTTGTGAACAGCAGTTTTCAGTTCTTTCCACAGATTCTCGATTGGATTCAGGTCTGGACTTTGACTTGGCCATTCTAACACCTGGATATGTTTATTTTTGAACCATTCCATTGTAGATTTTGCTTTATTTTTTGGATCATTGTCTTGTTGGAAGATAAATCTCCATCCCAGTCTCAGGTCTTTGCAGACTCCATCAGGTTTTCTTCCAGAATGGTCCTGTATTTGGCTCCATCCATCTTCCCATCAATTTTAACCATCTTCCCTGTCCCTGCTGAAGAAAAGCAGGCCCAAACCATGATGCTGCCACCACCATGTTTGACAGTGGGGATGGTGTGTTCAGGGTGATGAGCTGTGTTGCTTTTACGCCAAACATAACGTTTTGCATTGTTGCCAAAAAGTTCAATTTTGGTTTCATCTGACCAGAGCACCTTCTTCCACATGTTTGGTGTGTCTCCCAGGTGGCTTGTGGCAAACTTTAAACAACACTACTTATGGATATCTTTAAGAAATGGCTTTCTTCTTGCCACTCTTCCATAAAGGCTGTGGGATTTGTGCAATATACGACTGATTGTTGTCCTATGGACAGAGTCTCCCACCTCAGCTGTAGATCTCTGCAGTTCATCCAGAGTGATCATGGCCTCTTGGCTGCATCTCCGATCAGTCTTCTCCTTGTATGAGCTGAAAGTTTAGAGGGACGGCCAGGTATTGGTAGATTTGCAGTGGTCTGATACTCCTTCCATTTCAATATTATCGTTGCACAGTGCTCCCTTGGGATGTTCCTTGTTCTTCATGATGCTCTCTGCGCTTTTAACGGACCTCTGAGACTATCACAGTGCAGGTGCATTTATACGAGACTTGATTAGACACAGGTGGATTGTATTTATCATCATTAGTCATTTAGGTCAACATGGGATCATTCAGAGATCCTCACTGAACTTCTGGAGAGAGTTTGCTGCACTGAAAGTAAAGGGGCTGAATAATTTTGCACGCCCAATTTTTCAGTTTTTGATTTGTTAAAAAAGTTTGAAATATCCAATAAATGTCATTCCACTTCATGATTGTGTCCCACTTGTTGTTGATTCTTCACAAAAAATACAGTTTTATATCTTTATGTTTGAAACCTGAAATGTGGCAAAAGGTCGTAAAGTTCAAGGGGGCCGAATACTTTCGCAAAGCACTGTATATATAGAACAATAATATAAACTCAACACGCAACAATTTCAGATTTGACCAAGTTAACAGTACATACACGGAAATCAGTCAATTGAAGAAAATAAAAAAAGTATTAGTCCCTAATCTATGGATTTCATATGACTGGGAAGACAGATATGCATCTGTCACAGATAAAAGGCGTTGGATCAGAAAACCAGTCAGTATCTGGGTGTAACCACCATTTACACGCCTCATGCAGCTGTTTAATGTTGTCCCATACCTTTTCAATGGCTGTGCGGAGTTGCTGAATATTGGCGGGAACTGGAACACACTGTCGTAGACGTTGATACAAAAGCATCCCAAACATGCTCGACGGGTGACCTGTCTGGGATACAGAGCATCCCAAACATGCTCGACGGGTGACCTGTCTGGGATCCAGAGCATCGCAAACATGCTCGAGGGGGGACCTGTCTGGGATACAGAGCATCCCAAACGTGCTCGACGGGTGACCTGTCTGGGATACAGAGCATCCCAAACATGCTCGACGGGTGACCTGTCTGGGATCCAGAGCATCGCAAACATGCTCGAGGGGGGACCTGTCTGGGATACAGAGCATCCCAAACGTGCTCGACGGGTGACCTGTCTGGGATACAGAGCATCCCAAACATGCTCGACGGGTGACCTGTCTGGGATACAGAGCATCCCAAACATGCCTGACAGTGACCTGTCTGGGATACAGAGCCTCCCCAAACGTGCTCAGACAGGTGACCTGGCATGCAGTATGCAGGCGATGGAAGAACTGGGACATTTTCAGCTTCCAGGTGTGTACAGATCTTGCCGACATGGGGCTGTGCATTATCATGCTGAAACATGTGATGGTGGTGGATAAATGACATGACAATGGGCCTCAGGATCTCGTCACAGTGTTGTTTTGTGCATTAAAGTTGCCATCTATAAAATGCACTGTGTTTAGGCCGTAGCGTATGCGTGTCCATACTCCACCATGGGGCACTGGCACTCAGAAAACTCACCCCCACAACACCACACGTGGTCTGTGTTATGAGGCCGGTTGACGCACTGCCAAATTCTCTAAAACAACGGAGGCAGTTGAGGCAGAGAACAACATTGAATTCTCTGGCAACAGCTCTGGTGAACATTCCTGCAGTCAGCATGACAATTGCACACTCCCTCAAAACATGACATTGTGTTATTGTGAAAAGAAAAACAGCACATTTTAAGAGTGGCCCTTTGCCCCACAGCACAAGGTGCACCTGTAATGATCATGCTGTTAATCAGCTTCTTGATATGCCACACCTTTAAGGTGGAAGGATTATCTTGGCAAAGGAGAAAATGCTCACTAACAGAGAGGTAAAACAAATTTCCACAACATTTGAGAGAAATGCGTTTGTTCATATGGAACATTTATGGGATCTATTTTCAGCTCATGAAAACACTTTATATGTGTTTTATATTCTCATTCAGTGTAAAAAGTAATATGACACTTCATTAATAAATGCACAATGATGATGAAATCTATTGGCCAAGCATTTCATTCTGGAAATGTAAATCAGTTTTCTGATTATTTGCTGATTGACAATAACACACACACACACTGGTTCTTGATCTGGCCACTTTAATTAGTACAAAATGTGAAGGACAGAGTTACCTGGAGTGACCTCCAGACATTTGATCATGCATTTCATGAAGACTTACAGCTGAAATGATATGATTATTATTCTAATTCTTCCTTCTCTCAATCATTACAAAAAAAATATCCAAGCTAATCCCCACCCCAGCCCTTGACCCAAACCCCATTCCCTCCCTGACCTAATCCCCATCCTCCTAGCTCCTCTCCACCTCCAGCTTCCAAGACCAAACCCATTTCCAAGACCCAAACCCCATTCCCTCCTCCTAGCTTCACCCCAGCCTTCCAAGACCCAAACCCCATTCCCTCCTCCTAGCTTCACCCCAGCCATCCCTAACCCCATTCCCTCCCTGACC
>NW_025745323.1:0-15000 GCF_021184085.1 Oncorhynchus gorbuscha
TATGTGTATGTGACCGGTTTGATTTGTTTTGATTTGAGAAGGTGTTTGACTGGGATTAACCTAACCTTGAATAGCCACGACATCAGTAACAAGATCTTCCTGACGAACCGACCGGTATCATCTCATTGGATGGCACATTTTCCTCCTGACATCACGGGTTCCCCTCCTTCGGGGCCGTTTTTAGCTGTGTCATTGCCCAGAGGGACTCAACCCAGTTGCTAACTCCGATTAGCAGAGAGGCTAATCCCAGGTACAGTAGGGTGACTCACATCCCACAGGCATGCAGCTATCACCCTGGCCCGATCTGCTGAGGTAGGGGAGAGGCAAAACGATGTCTCGTTACAATGTGTCACCTGGAGAGAGTGCAGGTACATTGCATCACGCGGGTAGAAACGTAATGATTACCTGTTCCAAATGGAACCCTATTCTCAAGTGCACTAAATAGGGAATAGGGTGCAATTTGTGATCACGAGGGTTGTGATGCTATGGTAGAAACTGATCATGAGGTTGTGGTGCTACAGTAGTAAACTGATCATGAGGTTATGATGCTACAGTAGTAAACCGATCATGAGGTTGTGATGCTACAGCAGTAAACTGATCATGAGGTTGTGATGCTACAGTAGTAAACTGATCAAGAGGTTGTGATGCTACAGTACAGCTACAGTAGTAAACTGATCATGAGGTTCTGATGCTACAGTAGTAAACTGATCACGAGGTTGTGATGCTACAGTAGTAAACTGATCATGAGGTTGTGATGCTACAGTAGTAAACTGATCAAGAGGTTGTGATGCTACAGTACAGCTACAGTAGTAAACTGATCATGAGGTTCTGATGCTACAGTAGTAAACTGATCACAGGTTGTGATGCTACAGTAGTAAACTGATCATGAGGTTGTGGTGCTACAGTAGTAAACTGATCATGAGGTTCTGATGCTACAGTAGTAAACTGATCATGAGGTTGTGATGTTACAGTAGTAAACTGATCATGAGGTTCTGATGCTACAGTAGTAAACTGATCACGAGGTTGTGATGCTACAGTAGTAAACTGATCATGAGGTTGTGATGCTACAGTACAGCAGTAAACTGATCATGAGGTTCTGATGCTACAGTAGTAAACTGATCATGAGGTTGTGGTGCTACAGTAGTAAACTGATCATGAGGTTATGATGCTACAGCAGTAAACTGATCATGAGGTTGTGATGCTACATAGATACAGTAAACTGATCATGAGGTTGTGGTGCTACAGTAGTAAACTGATCATGAGGTTGTGGTGCTACAGTAGTAAACTGATCATGAGGTTGTGATGCTACAGCAGTAAACTGATCATGAGGTTGTGATGCTACAGTAGTAAACTGATCATGAGGTTGTGATGCTACAGTACAGCTACAGTAGTAAACTGATCATGAGGTTCTGATGCTACAGTAGTAAACTGATCATGAGGTTGTGATGCTACAGTAGTAAACTGATCATGAGGTTCTGATGCTACAGTAGTAAAACTGATCATGAGGTTGTGATGCTACAGTACAGCAGTAAACTGATCATGAGGTTCTGATGCTACAGTAGTAAACTGATCATGAGGTTGTGGTGCTACAGTAGTAAACTGATCATGAGGTTATGATGCTACAGCAGTAAACTGATCATGAGGTTGTGATGCTACAGCAGTAAACTGATCATGAGGTTGTGGTGCTACAGTAGTAAACTGATCATGAGGTTGTGATGCTACAGTACAGCTACAGTAGTAAACTGATCATGAGGTTGTGATGCTACAGTACAGCTACAGTAGTAAACTGATCATGAGGTTATGATGCTACAGTAGTAAACTGATCATGAGGTTGTGGTGCTACAGTAGTAAACTGATCATGAGGTTGTGATGCTACAGTACAGCTACAGTAGTAAACTGATCATGAGGTTGTGTGATGCTACAGTAGTAAACTGATCATCAGGTTGCAATAGTGATCTGAGGTGCAATAGTAAACTGATCATGAGGTTGTGATGCTACAGTAGTAAACTGATCATGAGGTTGTGATGCTACAGTAGTAAACTGATCATGAGGTTGTGATGCTACAGTAGTAAACTGATCATGAGGTTGGGATGCTACAGTAGTAAACTGATCATGAGGTTGTGATGCTACAGTAGTAAACCGATCATGAGGTTCTGATGCTACAGTAGTAAACTGATCATGAGGTTCTGATGCTACAGTAGTAAACTGATCATGAGGTTGTGATGCTACAGTAGTAAACTGAACATGAGGTTGTGGTGCTACAGTAGTAAACTGATCATGAGGTTGTGATGCTACAGTAGTAAACTGAGGTTGTGATGCTACAGTAGTAAACTGATCATGAGGTTGTGATGCTACAGTAGTAAACTGATCATGAGGTTGTGATGCTACAGTAGTAAACTGATCATGAGGTTGTGGTGCTACAGTAGTAAACTGATCATGAGTTGTTATGCTGATAAACTGATCATGAGTTGTGAGTAAACTGATCATGAGGTTGTGATGCTACAGTAGTAAACTGATCATGAGGCTGTGGTGCTACACAGCAGTAAACTGATCATGAGGTTGTGATGCTACAGTAGTAAACTGATCATGAGGTTGTGATGCTATTAGTAAACTGATCATGAGAGTTGTGATGCTACAGTAGTAAACTGATCATGAGGTTGTGGTGCTACAGTAGTAAACTGATCATGAGGTTCTGATGCTACAGTAGTAAACTGATCATGAGGTTCTGATGCTACAGTAGTAAACTGATCATGAGGTTCTGATGCTACAGTAGTAAACTGATCATGAGATTGTGATGCTACAGTATAGATACAGTAGTAAACTGATCATGAGGTTGTGGTGCTACAGTACAGCTACAGTAGTAAACTGATCATGAGGTTGTGATGCTACAGTAGTAAACTGATCATGAGGTTGTGGTGCTACAGTAGTAAACTGATCATGAGGTTGTGATGCTACAGTAGTAAACTGATCATGAGGTTGTTATGCTACAGTAGTAAACTGATCATGAGGTTGTTATGCTACAGTAGTAAACTGATCATGAGGTTGTGTGCTACAGTAGTAAACTGATCATGAGGTTGTGGTGCTACAGTAGTAAACTGATCATGAGGTTGTTATGCTACAGTAGTAAACTGATCATGAGGTTGTTATGCTACAGTAGTAAACTGATCATGAGGTTGTTATGCTACAGTAGTAAACTGATCATGAGGTTGTTATGCTACAGTAGTAAACTGATCATGAGGTTGTTATGCTACAGTAGTAAACTGATCATGAGGTTGTTATGCTACAGTAGTAAACTGATCATGAGGTTGTTATGCAACAGCTATGGTTTCATCTCTAGTATTGAACTACTCTGCACATGCAGGAGTAAATGGCATCGATCAATAACTGTGCTGGATCTTGTTGGTCCACTCTTGACATGCTGTCATCGATCAAT
Organism: Oncorhynchus gorbuscha; assembly: GCF_021184085.1. NCBI lineage: Eukaryota > Metazoa > Chordata > Actinopteri > Salmoniformes > Salmonidae > Oncorhynchus > Oncorhynchus gorbuscha. Next base: position 3,434 of record NW_025745323.1, read on the forward strand.
ACATTATGTTATTAACACCACACCAGACCAGGCCTAGTGGAAGGTACACAGAAACAGGAAATAGAAGCATAGAACAGAGCTTGGAATCTGTCTTAAATGGCACCCTATTCCCTATGTCTGGTGGTAAGCTGTAGACCACACTATCTACCTAGAGAGTTTTCATCTGTATTTTTCGTAGCTGTCTACATACCACCACAGACTGATGCTGACACTAAAACCACACTCAATGAGCTGTATTCCGCCATGAGCAAACAGGAAAACGCTCATCCAGAGGGCTCCTAGTGGCCGGGGGACTTGATGCAGGGAAACTTAAATCCCTTTCACCAAATTTCTATCAGCATGTTAAATGTGCAACCAGAGGGGAAAAAAACTCTGGATCACCTGTACTCCACACACAGAGATGCATACAAAGCTCTCCCTCGCCCCCCATTTGGGCAAATCTGACCATAATTCTATCCTCCTGCTTCCTGTTTACAAACGAAAATTAAAGCAGGAAGCACCAGTGACTCGATCAATTAAAAAGTGGTCAGATGAAGCAGTTCCAGGCTTCATCAATAAGTGCATCGATGATGTCGTCCACCACAGTGACCATACGTACATACCCCAACCAGAAACCATGGATTACAGGCAGCATCCGCATCGAGCTAAAGACTACAGCTGCCACTTTCAAGGAGCGGGACTCTAACTCGGAAGCTTATAAGAAATCCCGCTATGTCCTCCGATGAATTATCAAACATGCAAAGCGTCAATACAGGACTAATATCTACTACTACAACGGCTGTGATTCTCGTCAGATGTGGCAGGGCCTGCAAACCATTACAGACTACAAAGGCAAGCACAGCCGAGAGCTGCCCAGAGACACAAGCCTACCAGACGAGCTAAACTACTTCTATGCTCGCTTCGAGGCAAATAATAATAATATTAGTGCGCTACAAAGGAAATATAGGGTGCCATTTGGAAAGCATGCTTGGCCTGTTATAAAAATGGTGAGCAGCTTTTTCTGCTGACTCCCTCGTATTGATCAGAGGTGTTCTGATGCGGGCCGAAAGCAAAGTGCGCCATCAATCCAATCCAATATCATCTTTCTGTGATCAATGAAAACTGTGAGCGATCTAAGAGCGTATTGCACTGTAGCCGGATCCTCAGCTGCATTCTTAATGCATACTGTCTTTTCATACCATAGGCTGGTTTAGCTAGTTTGGTTCTAAAAAATATATATAGGCCCTATATGTTTATCTGACATAAAACCTGGTCTGCTGACATGAGATGTTGAAGGTCTTTGTGTTTATGGATCAGAAATTATTTTAAATATTTTTTTTGTGTTTTTTTTAAACATCATCTTTGAGTATGAGATCTGTCTCCTCAGGTTAACTCTCTATCCCAGTCATATATAATGACATCTGTCTCCTCAGGTTAACTCTCTATCCCAGTGCCATCTGTCTCCTCAGTTAACTCTCTATCCCAGTCATATATAATGACATCTCCTCAGGTTAACTCTCTATCCCAGTCATATATAATGACATCTCCTCAGGTTAACTCTCTATCCCAGTCATATATAATGACATCTGTCTCCTCAGGTTAACTCTCTATCCCAGTCATATATAATGCCATCTGTCTCCTCAGGTTAACTCTCTATCCCAGTCATATATAATGCCATCTGTCTCCTCAGGTTAACTCTCTATCCCAGTCATATATAATGCCATCTGTCTCCTCAGGTTAACTCTCTATCCCAGTCATATATAATGACATCTCCTCAGGTTAACTCTATCCCCTCATATATAATGACATCTCCTCAGGTTAACTCTCTATCCCAGTCATATATAATGACATCTGTCTCCTCAGGTTAACTCTCTATCCCAGTCATATATAATGCCATCTGTCTCCTCAGGTTAACTCTCTATCCCAGTCATATATAATGACATCTGTCTCCTCAGGTTAACTCTCTATCCCAGTCATATATAATGACATCTGTCTCCTCAGGTTAACTCTCTATCCCAGTCATATATAATGCCATCTCCTCAGGTTAACTCTCTATCCCAGTCATATATAATGACATCTGTCTCCTCAGGTTAACTCTCTATCCCAGTCATATATAATGACATCTGTCTCCTCAGGTTAACTCTCTATCCCAGTCATATATAATGCCATCTGTCTCCTCAGGTTAACTATCTATCCCAGTCATATATAATGCCATCTGTCTCCTCAGGTTAACTCTCTATCCCAGTCATATAATGACATCTGTCTCCTCAGGTTAACTCTATCCCAGTCATATATAATGACATCTGTCTCCTCAGGTTAACTCTCTATCCCAGTCATATATAATGACATCTCCTCAGGTTAACTCTCTATCCCAGTCATATATAATGCCATCTGTCTCCTCAGGTTAACTCTCTATCCCAGTCATATATAATGACATCTCCTCAGGTTAACTCTCTATCCCAGTCATATATAATGACATTTGTCTCCTCAGGTTAACTCTCTATCCCAGTCATATATAATGACATCTGTCTCCTCAGGTTAACTCTCTATCCCAGTCATATATAATGACATCTGTCTCCTCAGGTTAACTCTCTATCCCAGTCATATATAATGCCATCTCCTCAGGTTAACTCTATCCCAGTCATATATAATGACATCTCCTCAGGTTAACTCTCTATCCCAGTCATATATAATGCCATCTGTCTCCTCAGGTTAACTCTCTATCCCAGTCATATATAATGCCATCTCCTCAGGTTAACTCTCTATCCCAGTCATATATAATGACATCTCCTCAGGTTAACTCTCTATCCCAGTCATATATAATGACATCTGTCTCCTCAGGTTAACTCTCTATCCCAGTCATATATAATGCCATCTCCTCAGGTTAACTCTCTATCCCAGTCATATATAATGACATCTCCTCAGGTTAACTCTCTATCCCAGTCATATATAATGACATCTGTCTCCTCAGGTTAACTCTCTATCCCAGTCATATATAATGACATCTCCTCAGGTTAACTCTCTATCCCAGTCATATATAATGACATCTCCTCAGGTTAACTCTCTATCCCAGTCATATATAATGCCATCTGTCTCCTCAGGTTAACTCTCTATCCCAGTCATATATAATGACATCTGTCTCCTCAGGTTCACTCTCTATCCCAGTCATATATAATGCCATCTGTCTCCTCAGGTTAACTCTCTATCCCAGTCATATATAATGACATCTCCTCAGGTTAACTCTCTATCCCAGTCATATATAATGACATCTCCTCAGGTTAACTCTCTATCCCAGTCATATATAATGACATCTCCTCAGGTTAACTCTCTATCCCAGTCATATATAATGCCATCTGTCTCCTCAGGTTAACTCTCTATCCCAGTCATATATAATGACATCTCCTCAGGTTAACTCTCTATCCCAGTCATATATAATGCCACATCTCCTCAGGTTAACTCTCTATCCCAGTCATATATAATGCCATCTGTCTCCTCAGGTTAACTCTCTATCCCAGTCATATATAATGACATCTCCTCAGGTTAACTCTCTATCCCAGTCATATATAATGACATCTCCTCAGGTTAACTCTCTATCCCAGTCATATATAATGACATCTGTCTCCTCAGGTTAACTCTCTATCCCAGTCATATATAATGACATCTCCTCAGGTTAACTCTCTATCCCAGTCATATATAATGACATCTCCTCAGGTTAACTCTCTATCCCAGTCATATCTAATGACATCTGTCTCCTCAGGTTAACTCTCTATCCCAGTCATATATAATGACATCTCCTCAGGTTAACTCTCTATCCCAGTCATATATAATGACATCTCCTCAGGTTAACTCTCTATCCCAGTCATATATAATGACATCTGTCTCCTCAGTTTAACTCTCTATCCCAGTCATATATAATGCCATCTGTCTCCTCAGGTTAACTCTCTATCCCAGTCATATATAATGACATCTCCTCAGGTTAACTCTCTATCCCAGTCATATATAATGACATCTCCTCAGGTTAACTCTCTATCCCAGTCATATATAATGACATCTCCTCAGGTTAACTCTCTATCCCAGTCATATATAATGACATCTCCTCAGGTTAACTCTCTATCCCAGTCATATATAATGACATCTGTCTCCTCAGGTTAACTCTCTATCCCAGTCATATATAATGCCATCTGTCTCCTCAGGTTAACTCTCTATCCCAGTCATATATAATGACATCTCTCAGGTTAACTCTCTATCCCAGTCATATATAATGACATCTCCTCAGGTTAACTCTCTATCCCAGTCATATATAATGACATCTCCTCAGGTTAACTCTCTATCCCAGTCATATATAATGACATCTCCTCAGGTTAACTCTCTATCCCAGTCATATATAATGATCTGTCTCCTCAGGTTAACTCTCTATCCCAGTCATATATAATGACATCTCCTCAGGTTAACTCTCTATCCCAGTCATATATAATGACATCTGTCTCCTCAGGTTAACTCTCTATCCCAGTCATATATAATGACATCTCCTCAGGTTAACTCTCTATCCCAGTCATATATAATGACATCTCCTCAGGTTAACTCTCTATCCCAGTCATATATAATGACATCTGTCTCCTCAGGTTAACTCTCTATCCCAGTCATATATAATGACATCTCCTCAGGTTAACTCTCTATCCCAGTCATATATAATGCCATCTGTCTCCTCAGGTTAACTCTCTATCCCAGTCATATATAATGCCATCTGTCTCCTCAGTTAAACTCTCTATCCCAGGTGTATATAATGCCATCTGTCTCCTCAGTTAAACTCTCTATCCCAGTCATATATAATGCCATATGTCTCCTCAGTTTAACTCTCTATCCCAGTCATATATAATGCCATCTGTCTCCTCAGGTTAACTATCTATCCCAGTCATATATAATGACATCTGTCTCCTCAGGTTAACTCTCTATCCCAGTCATATATAATGCCATCTGTCTCCTCAGTTTAACTCTCTATCCCAGTCATATATAATGACATCTCCTCAGGTTAACTCTCTATCCCAGGTGTATAGTGTGTGTCAGGTCAGACATGTATTTGATACTGCTGTCATCACAACACTATGGAAGAGGACACTTGTTTTCCAGCACCGATGTGGTGTTGGGTCGGCGTTATATAACCCAGCTGTGAGTACATGTGATATCCAGTGGTCCCAGGACCCGGTCCGTCCCCCTGGCATTATAATAATGTCCTGTCACTTAGAGTATTAAACACATCAGTCAGGACCTTGGCTTCCTGAATGCAGGCCGCTCCCACCGTCCGCATCCCAGAGATCCCTGCTCTCCCGGGAGTGAAACCCGAGCGGCCTGCGGGTGTCGGCCACTCCTTTGTCCCAAACGGCATCCTATTCCCCTGCATAGTTCTCTACGTTTGATCAGGGTCCATAGGGTATAGGGTGCCATTTAGGAGGCACTCCTTATGTTGCCCCTCTGCCTGCTGCGATACAAGATGGCTGTCATAGTAGCCGCATAGCAGCATTGCGGCCTCGGTCGAGTTCCGCGTTCTTTCCCACGGACTCTCAACTATGTTCCAGCTCCTCCACCCCTCCATTCCTCCCCCACGAGGCTGTCTATACGTCGGGCTTGGCTCGTGAGACCATGGCATCTGTCCTGGATCCCTGTACGGATCCTTCTTCGCTCTCCAGGACAGGTTTTTTGGGGCGGACAGCTGGCGGGGATGGAATGCTTTTCTGTTCGCTACGCAACAAAAACACAACAAAAAGAAGCAAGTCCTGCAGGCTCTAGTTTTGTCTTATCTTGATCATTGTCCAGTCATATTGTAAAGTGTTACAAAGAAAGCCCTAGTTAAGCTGCATCTGTCCCAGAACAGAGCGACACGTCTTGCTCTTCATTGTAATCAGAGAGTTGACATAAATACTATGCAGTCAGTCTCTCTTGTCTAAGAGTTGAGGACAGACTGACTACATCACTTCTTCTTTTTATAAGAAACATTAATGTGTTAAATCCCAATTTGTTTTCATAGTCAACTTACACCCAGCTCTGACACACACACTTATCCCACCCGACATGCCACCAGGGGTCTTTTCACAGTCCCCAGATCCAGAAGAAATGTAAGAAAGCGTAAAGTATTATACAGAGATATTATTGCATGGAACTCCCTTCCATCTCATATTGCTCTAGTGAACAGCAAACCTGGTTTCAAACAACAGGTAAAGCAACACCTCTCCCCTGTTTGACCTAGATATTTAGTGTGTATTGATATGTAAACTATGTGTGACATTTTAAATGGACTGTATGTAGTTCTGTCCTTGAGCTGTTCTTGTTTATTAATGTTCTGTATAATATTTTGTGTTTCATGTTTTGTGTTCTGTGCTCTGTGCTCTGTGCTCTGTGCTCTGTGTTCTGTGTTCTGTGTTCTGTGCTCTGTGTTCTGTGTTCTGTGCTCTGTGTTCTGTGCTCTGTGCTCTGTGTTCTGTGTTCTGTGTTCTGTGCTCTGTGTTCTGTGTTCTGTGTGCTTTGTATTCTGTGTTCTGTGTTCTGTATTCTGTATTCTGTGCTCTGTGTTCTGTGTTCTGTATTCTGTGCTCTGTGTTCTGTGCTCTGTGTTCTGTGCTCTGTGCTCTGAGTTCTGTGCTCTGTGTTCTGTGTTCTGTGTTCTGTGTGGACCACAGGAAGAGTAGCTGCTGCTTTCGCAACAGCTAATGGGGATCCTAATAAAATACCAAAATACCAAATACAGAAATAATCTGTTGCTAGGTCTGTCTAATGGACTGGAGACCATTAGACACGTTGTCAGACAGTCAGTAGGACTGTGTTGTGGAGAGAGAGAAGGTTATTGAAAAGAAACCAGAAAGGTAATAAACTCTAAGACATTATGTTGGATGGTAATGACCAGCAGCTGGACAGAGAGACATGTTGAAGGCTGAAGGCATTAAAACCTCAGTAACAACCATCAAAACAAATGCATCGTACAACCTGAGCAGTCATACAGCCTGAGCAGTCATACAACCTGAGCAGTCGTACAACCTGAGCAGTCGTACAACCTGAGCAGTCGTACAGCCTGAGCTGTCTTACAACCTGAGCAGCCGTAGCCAACCTGAGCAGTCGTACAACCTGAGCAGTCATACAGCCTGAGCTGTCTTACAACCTGAGCAGTCTTACAACCTGAGCTGTCTTACAACCTGAGCAGTCATACAACCTGAGCTGTCTTACAACCTGAGCAGTCGTGGGACCAGCCTGAGCTGTCTTACAACCTGAGCAGTCATACAGCCTGAGCAGTCGATGGGACAGCCTGAGCAGTCGTGGGACAACCTGAGCTGTCTTACAACCTGAGCAGTCATACAGCCTGAGCTGTCGTGGGACCAGCCTGGAGACAGCCGTACAACCTGAGCGTGCAGCAAGACAGGGTGTGTCCAAAATGGCGCCCGTTTCCCTACCCAGTGAAGCGTTATGGGGATCTGAGACACCACCTCTGTATGTGGCCATTCTAGAGAAGAGCCTATAGATGGATGGTTGCTATGAGAATTTGATGCAGCATGACGTTTCAGCTGTATAGCTTGTCCTCACAACACGGCCGACCAGACCTCCATCTTCCCCATGGAGACAGGGTCGTCTGATGTGAAGCCAACATCTGAGAGTCAGAAGCAGGAAATCAGACCACAACATGGGGGGAGGGGGGTCAGTGTGTTGGTGGGGACTTGATAAGACAGCAGGGCTTTCATACTCATAAAGCTCAGACCCTATATTTCACACAACACATGAGCGTATAGAGGTGAAATGCATCAGGGCTATAGAGCAGACCAAAACACGGTGGTCTGGTTGAGATGGGACCAGACCACAACATGAAGACAGGGTCAGAGAGATGGGACCAGACCATAAAGACAGCATGGAGACAGGGTCAGAGAGATGGGACCAGACCACAGCATGGAGACAGGATCAGAGAGATGGGACCAGACCACAACATGGAGACAGGGTCAGAGAGATGGGACCAGACAACACAACATGGAGACAGGGTCAGCAGAGATGGGACCAGACCACAGCATAAAGACAGGGTCAGAGAGATGGGACCAGACCACAGCATAAAGACAGGGTCAGAGAGATGGGACCAGACAACAGCATGGAGACAGGGTCAGAGAGATGGGACCAGACCACAACATGAAGACAGGGTCAGAGAGATGGGACCAGACCACAGCATGGAGACAGGATCAGAGAGATGGGACCAGACCACAGCATGGAGACAGGGTCAGAGAGATGGGACCAGACCACAGCATAAAGACAGGGTCAGAGAGATGGGACCAGACCACAGCATGGAGACAGGGTCAGAGAGATGGGACCAGACAGAGAGATGGGACAACATGGAGACAGGGTCAGAGAGATGGGACCAGACCACAGCATGGAGACAGGGTCAGAGAGATGGGACCAGACCACAACATGGAGACAGGGTCAGAGATGGGACCAGACCACAACATGGAGACAGGGTCAGAGAGATGGGACCAGACCACAGCATGGAGACAGGGTCAGAGAGATGGGACCAGACCACAGCATGAAGACAGGGTCAGGGTCAGAGAGATGGGACCAGACCACAACATGGAGACAGGGTCAGAGAGAGAGATGGGACCAGACCACAGCATGGAGACAGGGTCAGAGAGATGGGACCAGACCACAACATGGAGACAGGGTCAGAGAGAGAGATGGGACCAGACCACAGCATAAAGACAGGGTCAGAGAGATGGGACCAGACCACAGCATGAAGACAGGGTCAGAGAGATGGGACCAGACCACAGCATGGAGACAGGGTCAGAGAGATGGGACCAGACCACAACATGGAGACAGGGTCAGAGAGATGGGACCAGACCACAGCATGGACAGACATGGGTCAGAGTTATATAGCCAAAGGACCAGACCACAACATGGAGACAGGGTCAGAGAGATGGGACCAGACCACAGCATGGAGACAGGGTCAGAGAGATGGGACCAGACCACAGCATGGAGACAGGGTCAGAGAGATGGGACCAGACCACAGCATGGAGACAGGTCACATGGAGACTCAGAGAGAGATGGGACCAGACCACAGCATAAAGACAGGGTCAGAGAGATGGGACCAGACCACAGCATGGAGACAGGGTCTAGAGCAGATGGGACCAGACCACAGCATGGAGACAGGGTCTAAAGCAGATGGGATCTGAGACCACAGCATGGAGACAGGGTCAGAGAGATGGGACCAGACCACAGCATGGAGACAGGGTCAGAGAGATGGGACCAGACCACAGCATGGAGACAGGGTCAGAGAGATGGGACGAGACCACAGCATGGAGACAGGGTCAGAGAGATGGGACCAGACCACAGCATGGAGACAGTGTTAGAGAGATGGGACCAGACCACAGCATGGAGACAGGGTTAGAGAGATGGGACCAGACCACAGCATGGAGACAGGGTCAGAGAGATGGGACCAGACCACAACATGGAGACAGGGTCAGAGAGATGGGACAATCAGCATAGAGCTAGGACAGACATGTTTGTGGAGACAGGTTAGATAGCCAAAGTGTATCAACTCTGTCTAGTGATGACAGCATCTGTGAACCTAGACAGCTCCAGTGTTTAGACAGGATCTTAGAACAACTGGCTGTCAGAGAGATGGGACCAGAGCTGTGTCTGTGGAGAGGAGAACATGGAGACACATGATCCTTTCTGAGAAGCACAGGCTTTCTGGAGACAGGGTCAGAGAGTCACTGCAGCAAAGCAGTCTGATCCCTCTCCTCTTTCTAAAGCAGTCAGCCCTGAACTGACTCCCTCAGACTGTGTCTGTGGAGATAAACAGCATCTGTGAATGTAGACAGCTCCAGTGTAGGGGTAAAGCACTGAGCTTTTCTAAAGCAGTCAGCCCTGATCTGATCCTCTCCTCTTTCTAAAGCAGTCAGCCCTGATCTGATCCCTCTCCTCTTTCTAAAGCAGTCAGCCCTGATCTGATCCCAGAACAACTCTTTCTAAAGCAGTCAGCCCTGATCTGATCCCTCTCCTCTTTCTAAAGCAGTCAGCCCTGATCTGATCCCTCTCCTCTTTCTAAAGCAGTCAACCCTGATCTGATCCCTCTCCTCTTTCTAAAGCAGTCAGCCCTGATCTGATCCCTCTCCTCTTTCTAAAGCAGTCAGCCCTGATCTGATCCCTCTCCTCTTTCTAAAGCAGTCAGCCCTAATCTTATCCCTCTCCTCTTTCTAAAGCAGTCAGCCCTGATCTTATCCCTCTCCTCTTTCTAAAGCAGTCAGCCCTGATTTGATCCCTCAGAACCTCTTTCCAAAACAGTCAGCCCTGATCTGTAGAATGTGAAAGGTCCCTCTGTGGACTTCACATGGACATTCTAGGGGACTACAATGTCTCCCTAGCAACCTATATAGAGCACTACTTTTGGACAGGACATCAAAGTAGTGCACTATATAGGGAATAGGGTTCCATTTGGGAGGTTCACATAGTATACTGTATTGACCTTTAGTGTGACGCCCATAGCAACCTAGAGCTTCGGGTGTTTCGACCTCAGAATAACTCCCATAGCAACCTAGAGCTTCAGTTGTTTAGACCTCAGAATAACTCCCATAGCAACCTAGAGCTTCAGTTGTTTAGACCTCAGAACAACTCCCATAGCAACCTAGAGCTTCAGTTGTTTAGACCTCAGAACAACTCCCATAGCAACCCAGAGCTTCAGTTGTTTAGACCTCAGAACAACTCCCATAGCAACCCAGAGCTCCAGGTGTTTAGACCTTAGAACAACTCCCATAGCAACCCAGAGCTGCAGGTGTTTAGACCCCAGAACAACTCCCATAGCAACCCAGAGCTTCAGGTGTTCAGGTACAATGACTTGGTGTTGGACTGACAGTGACATAGGGATATCCTGTCATTCACAGAGTTCTACTCTTAAGGGTTATATCGTACTGTGTTCAGGTACAATGACTTGGTGTTGGACTGACAGTGACATAGGGATATCCTGTCATTCACAGAGTTCTACTCTTAAGGGTTATATCGTACTGTGTACAGGGACCCGTCTTGGAGGTATGACACGTTGTAAATGCAGCAGGCCTATTAATAAGACTGTCTAAATCCTCATCTGGCCTATTTGATCACTTGCTGCTCTCACTTCCAAAGCTCTTTACAGAGTTGTGTTGAGTCAGCACATATCACGTATGGTCTTACATAGGACCTCTGTCATCGTCAGGTTATTTCAATACGTCTCTTGACGTGTCTTTTCAACATTGTCCACCACTCGGAGAAACATGAATTTGCGATCCTACAAGGCCACCGCGTCGATTCCCATTTCCTTGTTGCGTTTATTCATCTAAACTGTTTGTCATTTCGCTATCTGGCATTACAATGCCTATTTAAAGAGGCTGTGGCTACGTCCTAAATGGCACCCTTGCCCCTACGCGGTGCACTACTTTTGACCGGCGCCTGGTCAAACCTAGTTCACTAGATAGGGAACAGGGTGCCCGTTTAGGACGTAGCCACAGCGATGTTGGACAGCTCAGCAGCCAGCAGCAGGGAGGGTAATAACATCGCCATGGAAGGCAGTGTCTCTTACCACCTCGCCCTACATTGTGGCT
>NW_025745323.1:20000-37500 GCF_021184085.1 Oncorhynchus gorbuscha
CCTCCCTCACCACCACCCTTCCCTCCCCCCTCCCTCCCTCCCTCCCTCCCTCCCTCCCTCCCTCACCACCACCCTTTCCCTCCCTCCCTCCCTCCCTTCCCTCCCTCACCACCACCACCTTCCCTCCCTCCCTCCCTTCCCTCCCTCCCTCCCTCCCCTCCCTCCCTCCCTCCTCCCTCCCTCCCTCCACCCCCTCCCTCCCTCACCACCCCCTTCCCCTCCCCTCCCCTCCCTCTCTCCCTCCCCAGATCGACCGGCTGCCTCTTGACCAGAGAGCCAGCTGAAGGTCCTTGTAGCAGTATAAGTACAGAGTGGATTTGAAGAGGTCACCAGGGCTCAATGGACACCTCTTAGTGGCTGGGCTATATCTGGCTCCGCTCTGGGGCCTGGTGGCATTCCTTCCTGCCTGCCCTGCCCTGCCTGTACAGACCAGATGTGTGTCCCAAATGCCACCCTGTTTCTAAATAGTGCACTACTTTTGACCAGGGTCCATAGGGCCCAAAGTAGTGCACTAAATAGGGTGCAATTTGGGATAAACCCCAGATGTGTTAGAGAGAGCGTTCCGTATGGCAGTGTAAACAGATGGCCTTAGCCTCAGTACTGTACTGGTCTCTAGGAGGAAGAGGAGGAGGGAGGAGGGGGAGGAGGAGGAGGAGGTGGAGGAGGAGGTGGAGGAGGAGGAGGAGGAGAAGGAGGAGGGGAAGGAAGGAGGAGGGGAGGAGGTGGGGGGAAGAGGAGGTGGAGGAGGAGGAGGAGGGGGAAGGAGGAGGTGGAGGAGGAGGAGGAGGAGGGGAGGAGGAGAGGAGGAGGAGGGGAGGAGGAGGAGGAGGAAGAGGAGGAGGAGGAAGAGGAGGTGGAGGAGGAGGAGGAGGAGGAGGTGGAGGAGGGAAGGAGGGGGGGAGGAGGAGGAGGGGGGGAGAGGAGGTGGAGGAGGGGGAGGGGAAGAGGAGGTGGAGGCATTTTGTCATGATTATTATTTGAATTTAGTGACAATTGGAGAAACAGTTTGAGCCATGCGATCCAATGTGCTTTAGCGTATACAATTCCCATGCAGCCTTGATTACAAGTTTGAACAGTTGAATGTGAAATTGAATCTGCACCTCGATTCGGCTGATTAGAAATCCTCATTATTCTGTTTTTAAGGAAGGACATTTTGAGCGTCATTCTTTTTTAATATAGTCTACACTTTCTTGTTCTGAACTAGTAACTGAAGTGGGACGGTGGGGCTTCGTGAAAAACGACAACAAGAGCAGCTGCTCATCGACGTGACAGCTCTAACGTTCCACTTCTGACATCGCCAAAATATCAGCTAGCGAGTGTCTTCTGTCGATCTGATTGACTACAAAAAAATAATACAAAAATCACTGTTTGCTTCCAATGCAAGATGGTCTCCCATGGCGACAGAAACAAAATGTCCGCCTCATCTCATCTAGTTGGGTTATTTCTATTGTTATCTGCCTTGTGCAATTTTGAACCCCCCTTTTAAAATGTTTCACACGTCTTGTCAGTAAAAAGGTCCCATGACAGCGATACCTCTAAATATAAAGTTGGTTCCCGTTCCTTTCTGTTTCAGGAATAGACGTTTCCACTCCCAGCCGGGTTGGGTGAGTTCTGGAGGACTGGGGTCAGTCCTAGTGCACGACTACTTGAACAGATGGGCCCCTACGGAGAGGTCATGGTTCGAGGTCTGGAGCTCTGGGGTCAGGCCCTACGGAGAGGTCATGGTTCGAGGTCTGGAGCTCTGGGGTCAGGCCCTACGGAGAGGTCAGGGTCTGAGGTCTGGAGCTCCGGGGTCGGGCCCTACGGAGAGGTCAGGGTGTGAGGTCTGGAGCTCTGGGGTCGGGTCCTACGGAGAGGTCAGGGTCTGAGGGCTGGACCTCCGGGGTCGGGCCCTACGCAGAGGTCGGGGTTTGAGGTCTGAAGGACCGGGTCGGTCCCTACGGAGCAGTCCCACTGGGCTTCTGTCCCAAATGGCATCCTATTCCCTATATAGTACACTACTTTAGACCAGAGCCCTACTCTCTATATAGTGTACTACTTTAGACCAGAGCCCTGTTCCCTCTATATATATATATGGAAACCATTTATCCGGAGGCTGCATTCATTGTAGCTGGGGATTTTAACAAAGCTAATCTGAAAACAAGACTCCCTAAATTTTATCAGCATATCGATTGCGCAACCAGGGGTGGTAAAACCTTGGATCATTATTACTCTAACTTCCGCGACGCATATAAGGCCCTTCCCCGCCCCCCTTTCGGAAAAGCTGACCACGACTCCATTTTGTTGATCCCTGCCTACAGGCAGAAACTTAAACAAGAGGCTCCCACGCTGAGGTCTGTCCAACGCTGGTCCGACCAAGCTGATTCCACACTTCAAGACTGCTTCCATCACGTGGACTGGGACATGTTTTGTATTGCGTCAGATAAAAATATTGACGAATACGCTGATTCGGTGTGCGAGTTCATTAGAACGTGCGTTGAAGATGTCGTTCCCATAGCAACGCTAAAAACATTCCCTAACCAGAAACCGTGGATTGATGGCAGCATTCGCGTGAAACTGAAAGCGCGAACCACTGCTTTTAATCAGGGCAAGGTGTCTGGCAACATGACCGAATACAAACAGTGCAGCTATTCCCTCCGCAAGGCTATTAAACAAGCTAAGCGTCAGTACAGAGACAAAGTAGAATCTCAATTCAACGGCTCAGACACAAGAGGCATGTGGCAGGTTCTACAGTCAATCACGGACTACAAGAAGAAACCCAGCCCAGTCACGGACCAGGATGTCTTGCTCCCAGGCAGACTAAATAACTTTTTGCCCGCTTTGAGGACAATACAGTGCCACTGACACGGCCTGCAACGAAAACATGCGGTCTCTCCTTCACTGCAGCTGAGGTGAGTAAGACATTTAAACGTGTTAACCCTCGCAAGGCTGCAGGCCCAGACGGCATCCCCAGCCGCGCCCTCAGAGCATGCGCAGACCAGCTGGCCGGTGTGTTTACGGACATATTCAATCAATCCCTATACCAGTCTGCTGTTCTCACATGCTTCAAGAGGGCCACCATTGTTCCTGTTCCCAAGAAAGCTAAGGTAACTGAGCTAAACGACTACCGCCCCGTAGCACTCACTTCCGTCATCATGAAGTGCTTTGAGAGACTAGTCAAGGACCATATCACCTCCACCCTACCTGACACCCTAGACCCACTCCAATTTGGTTACCGCCCAAATAGGTCCACAGACGATGCAATCTCAACCACACTGCACACTGCCCTAACCCACCTGGACAAGAGGAATACCTATGTGAGAATGCTGTTCATCGACTACAGCTCGGCATTCAACACCATAGTACCCTCCAAGCTCGTCATCAAGCTCGAGACCCTGGGTCTCGACCCCGCCCTGTGCAACTGGGTACTGGACTTCCTGACGGGCCGCCCCCAGGTGGTGAGGGTAGGCAACAACATCTCCTCCCCGCTGATCCTCAACACGGGGGCCCCACAAGGGTGCGTTCTGAGCCCTCTCCTGTACTCCCTGTTCACCCACGACTGCGTGGCCATGCACGCCTCCAAATCAATCATCAAGTTTGCAGACGACACAACAGTGGTAGGCTTGATTACCAACAACGACGAGACGGCCTACAGGGAGGAGGTGAGGGCCCTCGGAGTGTGGTGTCAGGAAAATAACCTCACACTCAACGTCAACAAAACTAAGGAGATGATTGTGGACTTCAGGAAACAGCAGAGGGAACACCCCCCTATCCACATCGATGGAACAGTAGTGGAGAGGGTAGCTAGTTTTAAGTTCCTCGGCATACACATCACAGACAAACTGAATTGGTCCACTCACACTGACAGCGTCGTGAAGAAGGCGCAGCAGCGCCTCTTCAACCTCAGGAGGCTGAAGAAATTTGGCTTGTCACCAAAAGCACTCACAAACTTCTACAGATGCACAATCGAGAGCATCCTGGCGGGCTGTATCACCGCCTGGTACGGCAACTGCTCCGCCCTCAACCGTAAGGCTCTCCAGAGGGTAGTGAGGTCTGCACAACGCATCACCGGGGGCAAACTACCTGCCCTCCAGGACACCTACACCACCCGATGTTACAGGAAGGCCATAAAGATCATCAAGGACATCAACCACCCGAGCCACTGCCTGTTCACCCCGCTATCATCCAGAAGGCGAGGTCAGTACAGGTGCATCAAAGCTGGGACCGAGAGACTGAAAAACAGCTTCTATCTCAAGGCCATCAGACTGTTAAACAGCCACCACTAACATTGAGTGGCTGCTGCCAACACACTGTGATTGACACTGACCCAACTCCAGCCACTTTAATAATGGGAATTGATGGGAAATTATGTAAATATATCACTAGCCACTTTAAACAATGCTACCTTATATAATGTTACTTACCCTACATTATTCATCTCATATGCATACGTATATACTGTACTCTACATCATCGACTGCATCCTTATGTAATACTTGTATCACTAGCCACTTTAACTATGCTACTTTGTTTACTTTGTCTACATACTCATCTCATATGTATATACTGTACCTGATACCATCTACTGTATGCTGCTCTGTACCATCACTCATTCATATATCCTTATGTACATGTTCCTTATCCCCTTACACTGTGTATAAGACAGTAGTTTTGGAATTGTTAGTTAGATTACTTGTTGGTTATCACTGCATTGTCAGAACTAGAAGCACAAGCATTTTGCTACCCTCGCAAATTTGATTTGATTTGATTTGATTTATAATGCACTACTTTAGACCAGAGCCCTATTCCCTATATAGTGCACTACTTTAGACCAGAGCCCTATTCCCTATATAGTGCACTACTTTAGACCAGAGCCCTATTCCCTATATAGTGCACTACTTTTGACCAGAGCCCTATTCCCTATATAGTGTACTACTTTAGACAAGAGCCCTATTCCCTATATAGTGCACTACTTTAGACCCTATTCCCTATATAGTGCACTACTAACTGCAGGTCACCACCCACCCTGTGGTTTGAACTAGAGGTCACCACCCACCCTGATCTTTGAACTAGATGTCACCACCCACCCTGTGGTTTGGACTGGAGGTCACCACCCACCCTGACCTTTGAACTGGAGGTCACCACCTACCCTGTGGTTTGGACTGGAGGTCACCACCCACCCTGTGGTTTGGACTGGAGGTCACAATCCACCCTGACCTTTGAACTGGAGGTCACCACCCACCCTGACCTTTGAACTGGAGGTTACCACCCACCCCATGGTTTGGACTGGAGGTCACCACCCACCCTGACCTTTGAATTGGAGGTCACCACCCACCCTGTGGTTTGGAACTGGAGGTCACCACCCACCCTGTGGTTTGGACTGGAGGTCAACACCCACCCTGTGGTTTGGACTGGAGGTCAACACCCACCCTGTGGTTTGGACTGGAGGTCAACACCCACCCTGTGGTCTGGACTGGAGGTCACCACCCACCCTGACCTTTGAACTGGAGGTCACCACCCACCCTGTGGTCTGGACTGGAGTCCCTTGGCTCATTGCCACCAAAACAATGCCTTCAAAACACCATTAGTCCATCCCTGGCAGCCCAACCCACTCTCCGCATTCAAGATCTCCTCTCTAATTCCTGGTGTCCCTTTAAGCCTTCTCCCCTCAGACTGCAGAGATGGAGAGACAATCTAATAATCCTTCACCCTCTCAGCCTCGCAGTCTCTCAGGCTGCTGGTTCTTGAGCTCATCAATCAACATCATTGAGCCCTAATGTATCCTCTAAGAACTGCTTAGCCTTGCCTGAGATGCCTCACCCTTTACAGAGACTCATCAGAGGGCTTCTTGGAGGAGCTCGGACGGAAGGGAGGGAAACCTAAGATAATCTCTCTTAGGGTTTCATGAATCACTCAATGCTGTAGAGGACAGATTGTCCAAATTAACTTCTCCACCAATAAAAGCCCAATAACTCCCAAACTCTCCCTTGAATTAGTCTATAGTAGTGGTTCTATACCTGTTGTACCCTGTTCTATACCTGTTGTACCCTGTTGTACCCTGTTCTACACCTGTTGTACCCTGTTTTACACCTGTTGTACCCTGTTCTACACCTGTTGTACCCTGTTCTATACCTGTTGTACCCTGTTCTACACCTGTTGTACCCTGTTGTACCCTGTTCTACACCTGTTGTACCCTGTTCTACACCTGTTGAACCCTGTTGTACCCTGTTCTACACCTGTTGTACCCTGTTCTACCCTGTTCTACACCTGTTGTACCCTGTTCTACTCCTGTTCTACACCTGTTGTACCCTGTTCTACACCTGTTGTACCCTGTTCTACACCTGTTGTACCCTGTTCTACACCTGTTCTACACCTGTTGTACCCTGTTCTACACCTGTTGTACCCTGTTCTACACCTGTTGTACCCTGTTGTACCCTGTTGTACCCTGTTCTACACCTGTTGTACCCTGTTCTATACCTGTTGTACCCTGTTCTACACCTGTTGTACCCTGTTCTACACCTGTTGTACCCTGTTCTATACCTGTTATACCCTGTTCTACACCTGTTGCACCCTGTTCTACACCTGTTGTACCCTGTTCTACACCTGTTGTACCCTGTTCTACACCTGTTGTACCCTGTTCTACACCTGTTGTACACCTGTTGTACCCTGTTCTACACCTGTTGTACCCTGTTCTACACCGGTTGTACCCTGTTCTACACCTGTTGTACCCTGTTCTACACCTGTTCTACACCTGTTGTACCCTGTGCACCTGACAAATAAACTCTTGATTTGATGTTGAGTTTACGTTAGAATTGACTTGCTGTTTGGGTGGAAATGGCCTCTTCTTTGACAGAGACGAACCAGAGGAATCCAATACGTTCCTTTATCTATCAAATCATGGAAAACCGTTAGCGATGGACAAAGACAACATGCCTGTTAGGTCTACGAGTCAACTGATACAACTGTCCATTCTAGCAGGACCAACCGTTCTAGCAGGACCTCTACTGTCTCATTGTTGAGGACACATAAAGAAGTCTTTGTTCCCCACCGGCAGACGACTCTGACAGTTTGGCTGTGACCCAAATGGGACCGTATGGGCCCCTGGTCAAAAGTAGTGTCCTAGAAAGGGAAATGGGTTGCATTAAGGAAGCTGGTACTGTTGTGTTCTGGGAACAATAATAACGGTGTTATAGTCTCTGGTTACAGGACTGACCGTTAGAGCCTCTCAGGGCGGTTGAAGGTGTTCCCGTGACGTCTCTGGTTACAGGACTGACCGTTAGAGCCTCTCAGGGCGGTTGAAGGTGTTCCCGTGACGTCTCTGGTTACAGGACTGACCGTTAGAGCCTCTCAGGGCGGTTGAAGGTGTTGCCTCTGGACAGTTAGATCCTCTCAGGGCGTCTCTGGTTACAGGACTGACCGTTAGATCCTCTCAGGACGGTTGAAGGTGTTCCCGTGACGTCTCTGGTTACAGGACTGACCGTTAGAGCCTCTCAGGGCGGTTGAAGGTGTTGCCGTGACGTCTCTGGTTACAGGACTGACAGTTAGATCCTCTCAGGGCGGTTGAAGGTGTTGCCGTGACGTCTCTGGTTACAGGACTGACCGTTAGATCCTCTCAGGACGGTTGAAGGTGTTCCCGTGACGTCTCTGGTTACAGGACTGACCGTTAGATCCTCTCAGGACGGTTGAAGGTGTTCCCGTGACGTCTCTGGTTACAGGACTGACCGTTAGATCCTCTCAGGACGGTTGAAGGTGTTCCCGTGACGTCTCTGGACCGTTAGATCCTCTCAGGACGGTTGAAGGTGTTCCCGTGACGTCTCTGGACCGTTAGATCCTCTCAGGACGGTTGAAGGTGTTGCCGTGACGTCTCTGGACCGTTAGATCCTCTCAGGGCGGTTGAAGGTGTTGCCGTGATGTCTCTGGTTACAGGACTGACAGTTAGATCCTCTCAGGACGGTTGAAAGTGTTGCCGTGACGTCTCTGGTTACAGGACTGACCGTTAGATCCTCTCAGGGCGGTTACGTCTCTGGTTACAGGACTGACAGTTAGATCCTCTCAGGACGGTTGAAAGTGTTGCCGTGACGTCTCTGGTTACAGGACTGACCGTTAGATCCTCTCAGGGCGGTTGAAGGTGTTCCCGTGACGTCTCTGGACCGTTAGATCCTCTCAGGACGGTTGAAGGTGTTCCCGTGACGTCTCTGGACCGTTAGATCCTCTCAGGACGGTTGAAGGTGTTCCCGTGACGTCTCTGGACCGTTAGATCCTCTCAGGACGGTTGAAGGTGTTCCCGTGACGTCTCTGGACCGTTAGATCCTCTCAGGGCGGTTGAAGGTGTTCCCGTGACGTCTCTGGACCGTTAGATCCTCTCAGGGCGGTTGAAGGTGTTCCCGTGACGTCTCTGGTTACAGGACTGACCGTTAGATCCTCTCAGGGCGGTTGAAGGTGTTCCCGTGACGTCTCTGGTTACAGGACTGACAGTTAGATCCTCTCAGGGCGGTTGAAGGTGTTCCCGTGATGTCTCTGGTTACAGGACTGACCGTTAGATCTTCTCAGGGCGGTCTAATGCAGTACTGTGTATTGAGTCCATCTGCCAGTCTAATGCAGTACTGTGTATTGAGTCCATCTGCCAGTCTACTGTAGTAGTGTGTATTGAGTCCATCTGCCAGTCTACTGCAGTAGTGTGTATTGAGTCCATCTGCCAGTCTACTGCAGTACTGTGTATGTGTTATGTATAATACGATTGGATTATGGAGAGCAATGGAAGGGGATATGACATGTTTATTTTACCTTTATTTAACCAGGCAAGTCAGTTAAGAACAAATTCTAATTGACAATGATGGCCTAGGAACAGTGGGTCAACTGCCTTGTTCAGGGGCAGAACGACAGATTGCAGGTTATAACTCTCTATCTCCCCTCTCATTGGCCTGTAACAATGAAGTCTATGCAGGTTATCTCCCCTCTCATTGGCCTGTAACAATTAAGTCTATGCAGGTTATCTCCCCTCTCATTGGCCTGTAACAATGAAGTCCATGCAGATTAACTCTCTATCTCCCCTCTCATTGGTCTGTAACAATGAAGTCTATGCAGGTTATCTCCCCTCTCATTGGCCTGTAACAATGAAGTCCATGCAGATTAACTCTCTATCTCCCCTCTCATTGGCCTGTAACAAAGAAGTCCATGCAGATTAACTCTCTCTCTCCCCTCTCATTGGCCTGTAACAATGAAGTCCATGCAGATTAACTCTCTCTCTCCCCTCTCATTGGCCTGTAACAATGAAGTCCATGCAGGTTAACTCTCTCTCTCCCCTCTCATTGGCCTGTAACAATGAAGTCCATGCAGATTAACTCTCTATCTCCCCTCTCATTGGTCTGTAACAATGAAGTCCATGCAGATTAACTCTCTCTCTCCCCTTTCATTGGCAGTGACTGTATGGACATGTGGGAGGTGTGAGGAGACAGCTCTTTATTTAGCAGCAGTGACTGTATGCACATGTGGGAGGTGTGAGGAGACAGCTCTTTATTTAGCAGAAGTGAAAAGTTGCACTAACTGAATGCTAGAGGTCGAAGGTCAGAGGGGTATTTCAAGACTTGCTTGATAGTGATTCCTTTTTATAAGAATAGGCGGTTATTACCCATCTCTCTAGCATCTGACACCACATGGGAGAATAGGTGGTTATTACCTCTCTCTCTAGCATCTGACACCATCTTGGAGAATAGACAGCTATTACCTCTCTCTCTAACATCTGACACCATCTGGGAGAATAGACAGCTATTACCTCTCTCTCTAACATCTGACACCATCTGGGAGAATAGACAGCTATTACCTATCTCTCTAACATCTGACACCATCTGGGAGAATAGACAGCTATTACCTCTCTCTCTAACATCTGACACCATCTGGGAGAATAGGTGGTTATTACCTCTCTCTCTAACATCTGACACCATCTGGGAGAATAGGTGGTTATTACCTCTCTCTCGAACATCTGACACCATCTGGGAGAGTCTCTAGAGAATAGGGTTATTACCTCTCTGACACCATCTAACATCTGACACCATCTGGGAGAATAGGTGGTTATTACCTCTCTCTAGTCTCTGACACCATCTGGGAGAATAGGTGGTTATTACCTATTATCTGACACCTCTAGCATCTGACACCATCTGGGAGAATAGGTGGTTATTACCTCTCTCTAGCATCTGACACCATCTGGGAGAATAGGTGGTTATTACCTCTCTCTCTATTATCTGACACCATCTGGGAGAATAGGTGGTTATTACCTCTTTCTAGCCTCTGACACCATCTTGGAGAATAGGTGGTTATTACCTCTCTCTATGATCTGACAACATCTTGGAGAATAGGTGGTCATTACCTCTCTCGTCGGCAGTGTAGCCTAGTGGTTAGAGCGTTGGGCTAGTAACCGGAAGGTTGCAAGTTCAAATCCCCGAGCTGACAAGGTACAAATCTGTCGTTCTGCCCCTGAACAGGCAGTTAACCCACTGATCCTAGGCCGTCATTGAAAATAAGAATTTGTTCTTAAATGACTTGCCTGGTTAAATAAAGGTAAAAAAAAAAAAAATAGCATCTGGCACCATTTAGGACATTTCCAAAGGGGTCCAGGCATCGAAGGCTCCCATTTATTTAGCCGTAATTCTAATGATCATCAGGGCTTGTTGGTTTCAGTATGCCAGAGTGCCAGTCAGGACAAGAATATCCACGATATGTGTTGGATGGGTTTGTTTGGGGTTTCACACATTGCAGTCTGGGAATTAAAAGCACCACAGCTTGGTTTTAGCTCAGTGCTTAGTTGACACCAGTTATTATCTCCAGTGGAGCTGTGCTGTGCACTCAGAGGAATGCATTTGAAATATATGATCTCTCCCAGAATAGACAGGACAACCAGAGAGAGGTGGGGTGGAATAGAGAGACAGCCAGAGAGAGGTAGGGTGGAATAGAGAGGTAGGGTAGAATAGAGAGGTAAGGTGGAATAGAGAGACAACCAGAGAGATGTAGGGTGGAATAGAGAGGGGTAGGGTGGAATAGAGAGACAACCAGAGAGAGGTAGGGTGGAATAGAGAGACAGCCAGAGAGAGGTAGGGTGGAATAGAGAGACAGCCAGAGAGAGGTAGGGTGGAATAGAGAGACAGCCAGAGAGAGGTAGGGTGGAATAGAGAGACAGCCAGAGAGAGGTAGGGTGGAATAGAGAGACAGCCAGAGAGAGGTAGGGTGGAATAGAGAGACAGCCAGAGAGAGGTAGGGTGGAATAGAGAGACAGCCAGAGAGAGGTAGGGTGGAATAGAGAGGTAGGGTGGAATAGAGAGGTAGGGTGGAATAGAGAGACAGCCAGAGAGAGGTAGGGTGGAATAGAGAGACAGCCAGAGAGAGGTAGGGTGGAATAGAGGGAGGTAGGGTGGAATAGAGAGACAGCCAGAGAGAGGTAGGGTGGAATATAGAGAGGTAGGGTGGAATAGAGAGACAACCAGAGAGAGGTAGGGTGGAATAGAGAGACAACCAGAGAGAGGTAGGGTGGAATAGAGAGGTAGGGTGGAATATAGAGAGGTAGGGTGGAATAGAGAGACAACCAGAGAGAGGTAGGGTGGAATAGAGAGGTAGGGTGGAATAGAGAGGTAGGGTGGAATAGAGAGACAACCAGAGAGAGGTAGGGTGGAATAGAGAGACAACCAGAGAGAGGTAGGCTGGAATAGAGAGGTAGGGTGGAATAGAGAGACAGACAGAGAGGTAGGGTGGAATAGAGAGGTAGGGTGGAATAGAGAGACAACCAGAGAGAGGTGGGGTGGAATAGAGAGACAGCCAGAGAGAGGTAGGGTGGAATAGAGAGAGGTAGGGTGGAATAGAGAGGTAGGGTGGAATAGAGAGACAACCAGAGAGAGGTAGGGTGGAATAGAGAGGTAGGGTGGAATAGAGAGACAACCAGAGAGAGGTAGGGTGGAATAGAGAGGTAGGGTGGAATAGAGAGACAACCAGAGAGAGGTAGGGTGGAATAGAGAGGTAGGGTTTAATAGAGAGACAGCCAGAGAGAGGTAGGGTGGAATAGAGAGGTAGGGTGGAATAGAGAGACAACCAGAGAGAGGTAGGGTGGAATAGAGAGGTAGGGTGGAATAGAGAGACAGCCAGAGAGAGGTAGGGTGGAATAGAGAGGTAGGGTGGAATAGAGAGACAGCCAGAGAGAGGTAGGGTGGAATAGAGAGACAGCCAGAGAGAGGTAGGGTGGAATAGAGGGAGGTAGGGTGGAATAGAGAGACAGCCAGAGAGAGGTAGGGTGGAATAGAGAGAGGTAGGGTGGAATAGAGAGACAACCAGAGAGAGGTAGGGTGGAATAGAGAGGTAGGGTGGAATAGAGAGACAGCCAGAGAGAGGTAGGGTGGAATAGAGAGACAGCCAGAGAGAGGTGGGGTGGAATAGAGAGACAGCCAGAGAGAGGTAGGGTGGAATAGAGAGACAGCCAGAGAGAGGTAGGGTGGAATAGAGGGAGGTAGGGTGGAATAGAGAGACAGCCAGAGAGAGGTAGGGTGGAATAGAGAGAGGTAGGGTGGAATAGAGAGGTAGGGTGGAATAGAGAGACAGCCAGAGAGAGGTAGGGTGGAATAGAGAGACAGCCAGAGAGAGGTGGGGTGGAATAGAGAGAAAGCCAGAGAGAGGTAGGGTGGAATAGAGAGACAGCCAGAGAGAGGTAGCGTGGAATAGAGAGACAACCAGAGAGAGGTAGGGTGGAATAGAGATGTAGGGTGGAATAGAGAGGTAGGGTGGAATAGAGAGACAGCCAGAGAGAGGTAGGGTGGAATAGAGAGACAGCCAGAGAGAGGTAGGGTGGAATAGAGAGACAGCCAGAGAGAGGTAGGGTGGAATAGAGAGACAGCCAGAGAGAGGTAGGGTGGAATAGAGAGACAGCCAGAGAGAGGTAGGGTGGAATAGAGAGACAGCCAGAGAGAGGTAGGGTGGAATAGAGAGACAGCCAGAGAGAGGTAGGGTGGAATAGAGAGGTAGGGTGGAATAGAGAGGTAGGGTGGAATAGAGAGACAGCCAGAGAGAGGTAGGGTGGAATAGAGAGACAGCCAGAGAGAGGTAGGGTGGAATAGAGGGAGGTAGGGTGGAATAGAGAGACAGCCAGAGAGAGGTAGGGTGGAATAGAGAGAGGTAGGGTGGAATAGAGAGAGGTAGGGTGGAATAGAGAGACAGCCAGAGAGAGGTAGGGTGGTATAGAGAGGTAGGGTGGAATATAGAGAGGTAGGGTGGAATAGAGAGACAACCAGAGAGAGGTAGGGTGGAATAGAGAGGTAGGGTGGAATAGAGAGGTAGGGTGGAATAGAGAGACAACCAGAGAGAGGTAGGGTGGAATAGAGAGGTAGGGTGGAATAGAGAGACAACCAGAGAGAGGTGGGGTGGAATAGAGAGACAGCCAGAGAGAGGTAGGGTGGAATAGAGAGAGGTAGGGTGGAATAGAGAGGTAGGGTGGAATAGAGAGACAACCAGAGAGAGGTAGGGTGGAATAGAGAGGTAGGGTGGAATAGAGATGTAGGGTGGAATAGAGAGGTAGGGTGGAATAGAGAGACAGCCAGAGAGAGGTAGGGTGGAATAGAGAGACAGCCAGAGAGAGGTAGGGTGGAATAGAGAGACAGACAGAGAGAGGTAGGGTGGAATAGAGAGGTAGGGTGGAATAGAGAGACAGCCAGAGAGAGGTAGGGTGGAATAGAGAGACAGCCAGAGAGAGGTAGGGTGGAATAGAGAGACAGCCAGAGAGAGGTAGGGTGGAATAGAGAGACAACCAGAGAGAGGTAGGGTGGAATAGAGAGGTAGGGTGGAATAGAGATGTAGGGTGGAATAGAGAGGTAGGGTGGAATAGAGAGACAGCCAGAGAGAGGTAGGGTGGAATAGAGAGACAGCCAGAGAGAGGTAGGGTGGAATAGAGAGACAGCCAGAGAGAGGTAGGGTGGAATAGAGAGACAGCCAGAGAGAGGTAGGGTGGAATAGAGAGAAAGCCAGAGAGAGGTAGGGTGGAAGAGAGAGGTAGGATGGAATAGAGAGGTAGGGTGGAATAGAGAGACAACCAGAGAGAGGTAGGGTGGAATAGAGAGACAGCCAGAGAGAGGTAGGGTGGAATAGAGAGAGTTAGGGTGGAATAGAGAGAGGTGGGGTGGAATAGAGAGGTAGGGTGGAATAGAGAGAGAGAGACCGATAGAGACAGGTAGGGTGGAATAGAGAGACAGCCATGGAGAGGTAGGGTGGAATAGAGAGACAGCCAGAGAGAGGTAGCGTGGAATAGAGAGACAACCAGAGAGAGGTAGGGTGGAATAGAGAGGTAGGGTGGAATAGAGAGGTAGGGTGGAATAGAGAGGTAGGGTGGAATAGAGAGACAACCAGAGAGAGGTAGGGTGGAATAGAGAGGTAGGGTGGAATAGAGAGACAGCCAGAGAGAGGTTCTGTGGAATAGAGAGGTAGGGTGGAATAGAGAGACAGCCAGAGAGAGGTAGGGTAGAATAGAGAGGTAGGGTGGAATAGAGAGAAAGACAGAGAGAGGTGGGGTGGAATAGAGAGACAGAGAGAGAGGTAGGGTGGAATAGAGAGACAGCCAGAGAGATGTAGGGTGGAATAGAGAGGTAGGGTGGAATACAGAGACAACCAGAGAGAGGTAGGGTGGAATAGAGAGACAGAGAGAGAGGTAGGGTGGAATAGAGAGACAGCCAGAGAGAGGTAGGGTGGAATAGAGAGGTAGGGTGGAATAGAGAGACAGCCAGAGAGAGGTAGTGGTGGAATAGAGAGGTAGGGTGGAATAGAGAGACAGCCAGAGAGAGGTAGGGTGGAATAGAGAGACAGAGAGAGGTAGGGTGGAATAGAGAGGTAGGGTGGAATAGAGAGGTAGGCTGGAAGAGAGACAGCCAGAGAGAGGTAGGGTGGAATAGAGAGGTAGGGTGGAATAGAGAGACAGAGAGAGAGGTAGGGTGGAATAGAGAGACAGCCAGAGAGAGGTAGGGTGGAATAGAGAGACAGAGAGAGAGGTAGGGTGGAATAGAGAGACAGCCAGAGAGAGGTAGGGTGGAATAGAGAGGTAGGGTGGAATAGAGAGACAGCCAGAGAGAGGTAGGGTGGAATAGAGAGGTAGGGTGGAATAGAGAGACAGCCAGAGAGAGGTAGGGTGGAATAGAGAGACAGAGAGAGAGGTAGGGTGGAATAGAGAGACAGAGAGAGAGGTAGGGTGGAATAGAGAGACAGCCAGAGAGAGGTTGGGTGGAATAGAGAGACAGAGAGAGAGGTAGGGTGGAATAGAGAGACAGAGAGAGAGGTAGGGTGGAATAGAGAGACAGCCAGAGAGAGGTAGGGTGGAATAGAGAGACAGCCAGAGAGAGGTAGGCTGGAATAGAGATACAGCCAGAGAGAGGTAGGGTGGAATAGAGAGACAACCAGAGAGCGGTAGGGTGGAATAGAGAGACAGCCAGAGAGAGGTAGGGTGGAATAGAGAGACAGAGAGAGAGGTAGGGTGGAATAGAGAGGTAGGGTGGAATAGAGAGGTAGGCTGGAAGAGAGACAGCCAGAGAGAGGTAGGGTGGAATAGAGAGACAGAGAGAGAGGTAGGGTGGAATAGAGAGACAGCCAGAGAGAGGTAGGGTGGAATAGAGAGGTAGGGTGGAATAGAGAGGTAGGCTGGAATAGAGAGACAACCAGAGAGAGGTAGGGTGGAATAGAGAGACAGAGAGAGAGGTAGGGTGGAATAGAGAGACAGCCAGAGAGAGGTAGGGTGGAATAGAGAGGTAGGGTGGAATAGAGAGACAGCCAGAGAGAGGTAGGGTGGAATAGAGAGACAGAGAGAGAGGTAGGGTGGAATAGAGAGACAGAGAGAGGGTGGAATAGGAGAGGTGGAATAGAGAGACAGCCAGAGAGAGGTTGGGTGGAATAGAGAGACAGAGAGAGAGGTAGGGTGGAATAGAGAGACAGAGAGAGAGGTAGGGTGGAATAGAGAGACAGCCAGAGAGAGGTAGGGTGGAATAGAGAGACAGAGAGAGAGGTAGGGTGGAATAGAGAGACAGCCAGAGAGAGGTAGGGTGGAATAGAGAGACAGCCAGAGAGAGGTAGGGTGGAATAGAGAGACAGCCAGAGAGAGGTAGGGTGGAATAGAGAGACAGCCAGAGAGAGGTAGGCTGGAATAGAGAGACAGCCAGAGAGAGGTAGGGTGGAATAGAGAGACAGCCAGAGAGAGGTAGGGTGGAATAGAGAGACAGCCAGAGAGAGGTAGGCTGGAATAGAGAGACAGCCAGAGAGAGGTAGGGTGGAATAGAGAGACAACCAGAGAGAGGTAGGGTGGAATAGAGAGACAGCCAGAGAGAGGTAGGGTGGAATAGAGAGACAGCCAGAGAGAGGCGTCAGAGTCTCCCGTCTGTCCTGAGCTGCCAGAGTCTCCCGTCTGTCCTGAGCTGCCAGAGTCTCCCGTCTGCCCTGAGCTGCCAGGGTCTCCCGTCTGTCCTGAGCTGCCAGGGTCTCCCGTCTGTCCTGAGCTGCCAGGGTCTCCCGTCTGTCCTGAGCTGCCAGGGTCTCCCGTCTGTCCTGAGCTGCCAGAGTCTACCGTCTGTCCTGAGCTGCCAGAGTCTCCCGTCTGTCCTGAGCTGCCAGAGTCTCCCGTCTGTCCTGAGCTGCCAGAGTCTCCCGTCTGCCCTGAGCTGCCAGAGTCTCCCGTCTGCCCTGAGCTGCCAGAGTCTCCCGTCTGTCCTGAGCTGCCAGAGTCTCCCGTCTGTCCTGAGCTGCCAGAGTCTCCCGTCTGTCCTGAGCTGCCAGAGTCTACCCTCTGTCCTGAACATTATGGACACTGTGCCTGTGGTCTGTGGTCTGTGTCTGTGTCTGTGTCTGTGGTCTGTGTCTGTGGTCTGTGGTCTGTGTCTGTGGTCTGTGTCTGTGTCCTGTGGTCTGTGTCTGTGTCCTGTGGTCTGTGTCTGTGTCTGTGGTCTGTGGTCTGTGGTCTGTGTCTGTGGTCTGTGGTCTGTGGTCTGTGTCTGTGGTCTGTGTCTGTGTCTGTGTCTGTGGTCTGTGTCTGTGGTCTGTGTCTGTGGTCTGTGTCTGTGGTCTATGGTCTGTGTCTGTGGTCTGTGGTCTGTGGTCTGTGTCTGCGATCTGCGGTCTGTGGTCTGTGGTCTGTGTCTGCGATCTGCGATCTGTGGTCTGTGGTCTGTGTCTGTGTCTGTGTCTGTGGTCTGTGTCTGTGGTCTGTGCCTGTGGTCTGTGTCTGTGGTCTATGGTCTGTGTCTGTGGTCTGTGGTCTGTGATCTGTGGTCTGTGTCTGTGGTCTGTGGTCTGTGGTCTGTGTCTGCGATCTGTGGTCTGTGGTCTGTGTCTGTGGTCTGTGGTCTGTGGTCTGTGTCTGCGATCTGTGATCTGTGTCTGTGGTCTGTGGTCTGTGTCTGTGGTCTGTGTCTGCGATCTGTGGTCTGTGTCTGTGGTCTGTGTCTGCGATCTGCGATTTATGGTCTGTGATCTGTGGTCTGTGGTCTGTGTCTGCGATCTGTGATCTGTGTCTGTGGTCTGTGGT
>NW_025745323.1:42500-132500 GCF_021184085.1 Oncorhynchus gorbuscha
ACGAACCATCAAACAGGCAAAGCGTCAATACTGGACTAAGATCGAATCGTACTACACCGACTCCGACGCTTGTCGGGTGTGGCAGGGCCTGCAAACTATTACAGACTACAAAGGGAAGAACAGCCGCGAGCTGCCCAGAGACACGAGCCTACGAGACGAGCGAAACTACTTCTATGCTTGCTTCGAGGCAAGTAACACTGAAACATGCATGAGAGCATCAGCTGTCCCGGATGGCTGTGTGATCACTCTCTCCGCAGCCGATGTGAGTAAGATATTTAAACAGGTCAACATTCACAAGGCTGCAGGGCCAGACGGATTACCGAGACGTATACTGCGAGCATGCGCTGACCAACTGGCAAGTGTTTTCACTGACATTTTCAACCTGTCCCTGTCTGAGTTTGTAATACCAACATGTTTTAAGCAGACCACCCCTGTGCCGAAGAACACTAAGGTAACCTGCCTAAATGACTACCGCCCGTAGCACTCACATCTGTAGCCATGAAGTGCTTTGAAAGGCTGGTCATGGCTCACATCAACACCATTATCCCAGAGACCCTAGACCCACTCCAATTTGCATAACGCCCTAACAGATCCACAGATGATGCAATCTCTATTACACTCCACACTGCCCTTTCCCACCTGAACAAAAGGAACACCTACGTGAGAATACTATTAATTGACTACAGCTCAGCGTTCAACACCGAAGTGCCCTCAAAGCTCATCACTAAGCTAAGGACCCTGGAACTAAACACCTCCCTCTGAAACTGGATCCTGGACTTCATGACGGGCCGCCCCCAGGTGGTGAGGGTAGGTAACAGCACATCCGACACGCTGATCAGCAACACTGGGGCTCCGCAGATCCTCAAAAAGTTCTGCAGCTGCACCATGCTACTCTCTGTTATTATCTACGCATGGACACTTGAATAACTCTACCTACATGTACATATTACCCTCAATTTACATAGAGAGAGAGAGAGAGAGAGACAGAGACAGAGACAGAGAGAGAGAGAGAGAGAGAGAGACAGAGACAGAGAGAGAGAGAGAGAGAGAGAGAGAGAGAGAGAGAGAGAGAGAGAGAGAGAGAGAGAGAGAGAGAGAGAGAGAGAGAGAGGGAGAGGGAGAGGGAGAGGGAGAGGGAGAGGGAGAGGGAGAGAGAGAGAGAGAGAGAGAGAGACAGAGACAGAGAGAGAGAGAGAGAGAGAGAGAGAGACAGAGAGAGAGAGAGAGAGAGAGAGAGAGAGAGAGAGAGAGAGAGAGAGAGAGAGAGAGAGAGAGAGAGAGAGAGAGAGAGGGAGGGAGAGGGAGAGGGAGAGGGAGAGGGAGAGGGAGAGGGAGAGGGAGAGAGAGAGAGAGAGAGAGAGACAGAGACAGAGACAGAGAGAGAGAGAGAGAGAGAGAGAGAGAGAGAGAGAGAGAGAGACTATTACAGTTGGGCTGGTGTGTTTTGATTAAAACCCAGAATGCATTTGGGTTGGGGGGGAAGGGGGTCAGCCATGGTGGGTGGTGGGGGTTATGAGGTTGTAATGGTGGTGATGTTAGATGTAAATCACATGGGGTTGTCTCTCAGTGTAACTCCCAAGCAGAGTGAGTGGGAGGGATGTGTTCTGTTGTTATGACTGTTGTCACGCCAACCTGCATGTTGGCAGGGGCCTCTGTTGTCATGCCAACCTGCCTGGTGGGAGGGGCCTATGAGGGCAGGGAACTCCCAACATCAAAAGGCCACACTCTTCCCTGTACAGAGTGCACTACTTCTAACTAGACCCCATATGGTTTTGGCCTAAACTATTGCACTATGTAAGGAATAGGGTGCGATTTGGGGCAAAGACCTGATGTTTGGATGGGATTCCACCTTGAGGCACATTTTTCAACGTGACGGATGGTATAGCTGTGTGAGGTGTCGAGGATTCATAGGGTTACCATACGCTTGGAGTGGGTCACAGATTACTGCATGTTGACGTCATCGTCATTGTTCCCTTACATTTTGTGATATGTGGACATCTCTGTGTGGTATTTTACAGAATCCGACTGATGGGCCTGCTTCATGAACTGAGAAACATCTCTTTCTGTACTCTCGTTATCTCATTAATATGGTGTGTGTGTGTGTGTGTGTGTGTGTGTGTGTGTGTGTGTGTGTGTGTGTGTGTGTGTGTGTGTGTGTGTGTGTGTGTGTGTGTGTGTGTGTGTGTGTGTGTGTGTGTGCGTGTGCGTGTGCGTGTGCGTGTGCGTGTGCGTGCGCGCGCGCGCGCGTGCGCGTGTGCGTGTGCGTGTGCGTGTGTGTGTGTGGAGGTCCAGCCCTAAACTAGTCTGTCAGTAGTGCAGAGCTGACCCTCTACATGAGACCTGATCATAGCAGATCAGTGATAAGTTGTGTTTCACGGTTGGTAGGTAGGTAGTTAACGTACTAATCATTCAGAACCCACCTGAGACGGACAGGTGAGAGGGACGGACAGACAGGTGAGAAGGACAGGCGGACAGGAGAGGAATCAAATCAAATCAAATCAAATTTATTTATATAGCCCTTCGTACATCAGCTGATATCTCAAAGTGCTGTACAGAAACCCAGCCTAAAACCCCAAACAGCAAACAATGCAGGTGTAAAAGCACGGTGGCTAGGAAAAACTCCCTAGAAAGGCCAAAACCTAGGAAGAAACCTAGAGAGGAACCGGGCTATGTGGGGTGGCCAGTCCTCTTCTGGCTGTGCCGGGTAGAGATTATAACAGAACATGACCAAGATGTTCAAATGTTCATAAATGACCAGCATGGTCAAATAATAATAAGGCAGAACAGTTGAAACTGGAGCAGCAGCACAGTCAGGTGGACTGGGGACAGCAAGGAGCCATCATGTCAGGTAGTCCTGGGGCACGGTCCTAGGGCTCAGGTCCTCCGAGAGAGAGAAAGAAAGAAAGAGAGAATTAGAGAGAGCATATGTGGGGTGGCCAGTCCTCTTCTGGCTGTGCCGGGTGGAGATTATAACAGAACGTGGCCAAGATGTTCAAATGTTCATAAATGACCAGCATGGTTGAATAATAGTAAGGCAGAACAGTTGAAACTGGAGCAGGAGCATGGCCAGGTGGACTGGGGACAGCAAGGAGTCCTCATGTCAGGTAGTCCTGAGACATGGTCCTAGGGCCCAGGCCAGTTGAAACTGGAGCAGCAGCATGGCCAGGTGGACTGGGGACAGCAAGGAGTCATCATGTCAGGTAGTCCTGGGGCATGGTCCTAGGGCTCAGGTCCTCCGAGAGAGAGAAAGAAAGAGAGAAGGAGAGAATTAGAGAACGCACACTTAGATTCACACAGGACACCTGAATAGGACAGGAGAAGTACTCCAGATAAACAAACTGACCCCAGCCCCCCGACACATAAACTACTGCAGCATAAATACTGGAACACTTGGCCCCACAACAAGGAGGGCTATTGCTCACCCTTCATCTCTCTCTCACTCTCTCTCTCTCTCTCTCATCTCTCACCCTTCATCTCTCTTATCTCTCACCCTTCATCTCTCTCTCTCATCTCTCACCCTTCATCTCTCTCTCTCATCTCTCACCCTTCATCTCTCTCTCTCATCTCTCACCCTTCATCTCTCTCTCACTCTCTCTCTCTCTCATCTCTCACCCTTCATTTCTCTCTCTCTCTCACCCTTCATCTCTCTCTCTCATCTCTCACCCTTCATCTCTCTCTCTCTCTCTCTCTCTCTCTCTCTCTCTCTCTCTCTCTCTCTCTCTCTCTCTCTCTCTCACCCTTCATCTCTCATCTCTCTCTCTCTCTCTCTCTCTCTCTCTCTCTCATCTCTCTCCCTTCCCTTCATCTCTCTCTCTCTCTCTCTCTCTCTCTCTCTCTCTCTCTCTCTCTCTCTCTCTCTCTCTCTCTCTCTCTCTCTCTCTCTCTCTCACCCTTCATCTCTCTCTCTCATCTCTCACCCTTCATCTCTCTCTCTCCCTCACCCTTCATCTCTCATCTCTCACCCTTCATCTCTCTCTCTCTCTCATCTCTCACCCTTCATCTCTCTCTCTCTTTCTCTCTTTCTCTCTCTCTCTCTCTCGCTCTCACCCTTCATCTCTCTCTCTCTCATCTCTCACCCTTCATCTCTCTCTCTCTCACCCTTCATCTCTCTCTCTCTCACCCTTCATCTCTCCCTCTCTCTCACCCTTCATCTCTCCCTCTCTCTCACCCTTCATCTCTCTCTCATCTCTTACCCTTCATCTCTCATCTCTCATCTCTCACCCTTCATCTCTCTCTCTCATCTCACCCTTCATCTCTCTCTCACTCTCTCTCTCTCATCTCTCACCCTTCATTTCTCTCTCTCTCTCACCCTTCATCTCTCTCTCTCATCTCTCACCCTTCATCTCTCTCTCTCTCTCTCTCTCTCTCTCTCTCTCTCTCTCTCTCTCTCTCACCCTTCATATCTCTCTCTCTCTCTCTCTCTCTCTCTCTCTCTCTCTCTCTCTCTCTCTCTCTCTCTCTCTCTCTCACCCTTCATCTCTCTCTCTCATCTCTCACCCTTCATCTCTCTCTCTCTCTCTCTCTCTCTCTCACCCTTCATCTCTCATCTCTCACCCTTCATCTCTCTCTCTCTCTTTCTCTCTTTCTCTCTCTCTCTCTCGCTCTCACCCTTCATCTCTCTCTCTCATCTCTCACCCTTCATCTCTCTCTCTCTCACCCTTCATCTCTCTCTCTCTCACCCTTCATCTCTCCCTCTCTCTCACCCTTCATCTCTCCCTCTCTCTCACCCTTCATCTCTCTCTCATCTCCTACCCTTCATCTCTCTCTCTCTCACTCAACCTTCATCTCTCTCTCTCTCACACCCTTCATCCCTCTCTCTCTCTCTCACCCTTCATCTCTCTCTCTCTCACCCTTCATCTCTCTCTCTCTCTCTCTCTCTCTCTCTCTCTCACCCTTCATCTCTCTCTCTCTCTCTCTCTCTCTCTCTGTCTCACCCTTCATCTCTCTCTCATCTCTCACCGTTCATCTCTCTCTCTCTCTCTCAACCTTCATCTCTCTCTCTCTCACACCCTTCATCCCTCTCTCTCTCTCACCCTTCATCTCTCTCTCACACACCCTTCATCTCTCTCTCTCTCTCTCTCTCTCTCTCTCTCTCTCTCTCTCTCTCTCTCTCTCTCTCTCACCCTTCATCTCTCTCTCTCACCCTTCATCTCTCTCTCTCTCGTACTAAGGAGTTAAACATCTAGAGAATGTTGTGACAGACAACACTATCAGTGTCACATATCTCTACACCTGTCATCATTCAGCATTTTGTCTCTGTAGAAATGAATGGGAAGAATTCTCCCCGAGGACATCTCTGTCAACCACATTATAATAACACACTGTACCAGGAAGATCCAGAAACGATTTATAATACACCAGCTAGCGACCTCAAACTCCTTATTGCAACACGGTGACAAGGACAAGGTTTTTACAACACAGTAACTGTATCAGTACCTAAACAGACTGCCACTCTCCGAGAAATAGATTCCATAGAATTTAAATAGATTCCATAGAATTGAAATAGTCCATAGAATTGAAATAGATTCCATAGAATTGAAATAGATTCCATAGAATTGAAATAGATTCCATAGAATTGAAATAGATTCCATGGAATTGAAATAGATTCCATAGAATTGAAATAGATTCCATAGAATTGAAATAGATTCCATAGAATTGAAATAGATTCCATAGAATTGAAATAGATTCCATGGAATTGAAATAGATTCCATAGAATTGAAATAGATTCCATGGAATTGAAATAGATTCCATAGAATTGAAATAGATTCCATAGAATTGAAATAGATTCCATAGAATTGAAATAGATTCCATGGAATTGAAATAGATTCCATAGAATTGAAATAGATTCCATAGAATTGAAATAGATTCCATAGAATTGAAATAGATTCCATAGAATTTAAATAGATTCCATAGAATTTAAATAGATTCCATAGAATTGAAATAGATTCCATAGAATTGAAATAGATTCCATAGAATTGAAATAGATTCCATAGAATTTAAATAGATTCCATGGAATTGAAATATCCATAGAATTGAAATAGATTCCATAGAATTGAAATAGATTCCATAGAATTGAAATAGATTCCATAGAATTGAAATAGATTCCATAGAATTTAAATAGATTCCATAGAATTTAAATAGATTCCATAGAATTTAAATAGATTCCATAGAATTTAAATAGATTCCATAGAATTTAAATAGATTCCATAGAATTTAAATAGATTCCATAGAATTTAAATAGATTCCAGTGAATTTGGATTGATTTATTTCTTATTTTTCCAGGTAAAATGACTGAGAACATATTCTCGTTTACAGCAACAACCTGGGGATTAGTTACAGGGAAGAGGAGATATATTGGCCAATTGGAAGCTGGGGATGATTAGGTGATGAGGGTCAAATTAGGAATTTAGCCAGGACACCGGGGTTAACACCACTACTCTTATGATAAGTACCACGGGATCTTTAGTGACCACAGAGTCAGGATACCCGTTTAACATCCCATCCGAATGGCAGCACCCTACACAGGGCAATGTCCCGTATCACTGCCCTGGGATATTTATTTTCTTTTAGACCAGAGGAAAGAGTGCCTCTCTTCCAGCAGCATCTGGTCTCCCCCATCGGTGGACTGACCAGGACCAACCCTGCACAGCTGCAAGCCAGCAGTGGGATGCAGGATAGTGTGCTGCTGGCAGAGAACTGACATACATTCCATAGAACTGAAATACATTCCATAGAACTGAAATAGATTATATAGAACTGAAATAAATTCCATAGAATTTAAATAGATTCCATAGAACTGAAATAGATTTCATAGAACTGAAATAGATTCCATAGAACTGAAATAGATTACATAGAACTGAAATAGATTCCATAGAATTTAAATAGATTCCATAGAACTGAAATAGATTACATAGAACTGAAATAGATTCCATAGAATTTAAATAGATTCCATAGAACTGAAATAGATTACATAGAACTGAAATAGATTACATAGAACTGAAATAGATTCCATAGAATTTAAATAGATTCCATAGAACTGAAATAGATTACATAGAACTGAAATAGATTCCATAGAATTTAAATAGATTCCATAGAACTGAAATAGATTACATAGAACTGAAATAGATTACATAGAACTGAAATAGATTCCATAGAATTTAAATAGATTCCATAGAACTGAAATAGATTCCATAGAATTTAAATAGATTCCATAGAACTGAAATAAATTTCATAGAACTGAAATAGATTTCATAGAACTGAAATAGATTCATAGAATCTGAAATAGATTCCATAGAACTGAAATAGATTCCATAGAATTGAAATAGATTTCATAGAATTGAAATAGATTCCATAGAACTGAAATAGATTCCATAGAACTGAAATAGATTCCATAGAATTGAAATAGATTCCATAGACCGGAAATTGATTTCAATGAATTTAAATTGATTCCATAGAACTGAAATAGATTATATAGAACTGAAATAAATTCCATAGAATTTAAATAGATTCCATAGAACTGAAATAGATTTCATAGAACTGAAATAGATTCCATAGAACTGAAATAGATTACATAGAACTGAAATAGATTCCATAGAATTTAAATAGATTCCATAGAACTGAAATAGATTACATAGAACTGAAATAGATTCCATAGAATTTAAATAGATTCCATAGAACTGAAATAGATTTCATAGAACTGAAATAGATTCCATAGAACTGAAATAGATTACATAGAACTGAAATAGATTCCATAGAACTGAAATAGATTTCATAGAACTGAAATAGATTCCATAGAATTTAAATAGATTCCATAGAACTGAAATAGATTCCATAGAATTTAAATAGATTCCATAGAACTGAAATAGATTCCATAGAATTTAAATAGATTCCATAGAACTGAAATAGATTTCATAGAACTGAAATAGATTCCATAGAACTGAAATAGATTTCATAGAATTTAAATAGATTCCATAGAACTGAAATAGATTCCATAGAATTTAAATAGATTCCATAGAACTGAAATAGATTCCATAGAACCTAAATAGATTCCATAGAATTGAAATAGATTCCATAGACCGGAAATTGATTTCAATGAATTGAAATTGATTCCATAGAACTGAAATAGATTCCATAGAATTTAAATAGATTCCATAGAACTGAAATAGATTACATAGAACTGAAATAGATTCCATAGAATTTAAATAGATTCCATAGAACTGAAATAGATTCCATAGAATTGAAATAGAGTCCATAGAATTGAAATAGATTCCATAGAATTGAAATAGATTCCATAGAATTGAAATAGATTCCATAGAATTTAAATAGATTCCATAGAATTGAAATAGATTCCATAGAATTTAAATAGATTCCATAGAATTGAAATAGATTCCATATAATTGAAATAGAGTCCATAGAATTGAAATAGATTCCATAGAATTGAAATAGATTCCATATAATTGAAATAGATTCCATAGAATTGAAATAGATTCCATATAATTGAAATAGATTCCATAGAATTGAAATAGATTCCATATAATTGAAATAGATTCCATATAATTGAAATAGATTCCATAGAATTGAAATAGATTCCATAGAATTGAAATAGATTCCATGGAATTGAAATAGATTCCATATAATTTAAATAGATTCCATAGAATTGAAATAGATTCCATAGAATTGAAATAGAGTCCATAGAATTGAAATAGATTCCATAGAATTGAAATAGATTCCATAGAATTGAAATAGATTCCATAGAATTGAAATAGATTCCATAGAATTGAAATAGATTCCATAGAATTGAAATAGAGTCCATAGAATTTAAATAGATTCCATAGAATTGAAATAGAGTCCATAGAATTTAAATAGATTCCATGGAATTGAAATAGATTCCATATAATTTAAATAGATTCCATATAATTTAAATAGATTCCATGGAATTGAAATAGATTCCATATAATTTAAATAGATTCCATAGAATTGAAATAGATTCCATAGAATTGAAATAGAGTCCATAGAATTGAAATAGAGTCCATAGAATTTAAATAGATTCCATAGAATTGAAATAGAGTCCATAGAATTGAAATAGAGTCCATAGAATTGAAATAGAGTCCATAGAATTTAAATAGATTCCATAGAATTGAAATAGATTCCATAGAATTGAAATAGATTCCATATAATTTAAATAGATTCCATGGAATTGAAATAGATTCCATATAATTTAAATAGATTCCATAGAATTGAAATAGATTCCATAGAATTGAAATAGAGTCCATAGAATTGAAATAGATTCCATAGAATTGAAATAGATTCCATAGAATTGAAATAGATTCCATAGAATTGAAATAGATTCCATAGAATTGAAATAGATTCCATAGAATTGAAATAGAGTCCATAGAATTGAAATAGATTCCATAGAATTGAAATAGATTCCATAGAATTGAAATAGATTCCATAGAATTGAAATAGAGTCATAGAATTGAAATAGAGTCCATAGAATTGAAATAGATTCCATAGAATTGAAATAGATTCCAGTGAATTTGGATTGATTTATTTCTTATTTTTCCAGGTAAAATGACTGAGAACATATTCTCGTTTACAGCAACAACCTGGGGATTAGTTACAGGGGAGAGGAGATATATTGGCCAATTGGAAGCTGGGGATGATTAGGTGATGAGGGTCAAATTAGGAATTTAGCCAGGACACCGGGGTTAACACCACTACTCTTATGATAAGTACCACGGGATCTTTAGTGACCACAGAGTCAGGATACCCGTTTAACATCCCATCCGAATGGCAGCACCCTACACAGGGCAATGTCCCGTATCACTGCCCTGGGATATTTATTTTCTTTTAGACCAGAGGAAAGAGTGCCTCTCTTCCAGCAGCATCTGGACTGACTCCGTGGACTGACCAGGACCAACCCTGCACAGCTGCAAGCCAGCAGTGGGATGCAGGATAGTGTGCTGCTGGCAGAGAACTGACATACATTCCATAGAACTGAAATAGATTCCATAGAATTTAAATAGATTCCATAGAACTGAAATAGATTTCATAGAACTGAAATAGATTCCATAGAATTGAAATAGATTTCATAGAACTGAAATAGATTCCATAGAACTGAAATAGATTCCATAGAACTGAAATAGATTCCATAGAATTTAAATAGATTTCATAGAACTGAAATAGATTCCATAGAACTGAAATCGATTTCATAGAACTGAAATAGATTCCATAGAACTGAAATAGATGCCATAGAATTTAAATAGATTCCATAGAACTGAAATAGATTCCATAGAACTGAAATAGATTCCATAGAATTGAAATAGATTCCATAGAATTGAAATAGATTCCATAGACCGGAAATTGATTTCAATGAATTGAAATTGATTCCATAGAACTGAAATAGATTCCATAGAACTGAAATATATTACATAGAACTGAAATAGATTCCATTTAATTTAAATAGATTCCATAGACCGGAAATAGATTTCAATGGATTTAAATTGATTCCATAGAACTGAAATAGATTCCATAGAACTGAAATAGATTCCATAGAACTGAAATAGATTACATAGAACTGAAATAGATTCCATTTAATTTAAATAGATTCCATAGACCGGAAATAGATTTCAATGAAATGAAATAGATTCCATAGAACTGAAATAGATTCCATAGAACTGAAATAGATTCCATAGACCTGAAATAGATTCCATAGAATGACTCGCCTCAAACACAGCATTGAATATACATGATGTACTGAAGAAGCATGGAACTGACCCATTTCCCTGAAAATCAGGTTTAGAATAGTTGAATCAGAAGCATTTCCTCTCTTCTGCCAATGGTTTGTTTTGTTGGGAGAGTTATTTCTGCTCCCCAGACGGGATTATTTCTCCTTTCCTGTGATGATTCAGACAGAGAGAGTGGGAGAGAAAATGTGTTTCTGCATCTCTCTCCTCCTCCTCTCTCCGAATCTGGTGATGGATGGTCCCTCACTGGCACCCTGTGTTGACTAATCACTGCAGAAGCCTGCAGCGCAGCACAGGGAGAAGATTAAGAGGCCCTGATGAGATCAATACAGACAGACTTCAGTCCTTCTCTCAGATAGAGAACCAACCTGTGTGTGTGTGTGTGTGTGTGTGTGTGTGTGTGTGTGTGTGTGTGTGTGTGTGTGTGTGTGTGTGTGTGTGTGTGTGTGTGTGTGTGTGTGTGTGTGTGTGTGTGTGTGTGTGTGTGTGTGTGTGTGTGTGTGTGTGTGTGTGTGTGTGTGTGTGTGTGTGTGTGTGTGTGTGTGTGTGTGTGTGTGTGTGTGTATTGTAACCCACATGTGTCTCATTCAAGTCCTTACACCATTTAACTGGACTGTGGAAGTTGAGCGCTGCCTGATCACGGGACGCCCCGCCAAACCTGCGGGTCCTGACAGAGATCATTGTGACACGGTCTGCATTTTTCATGCTGCGGGCGGGAGCGGGGCGGTCAGACAGACTACTTTGGGACGGAAATAGTTTTGTTGTCCCGCATATTATTTGTAAAGGTGATCTTTCTGCTTAGTATGCGTTAGCGTACATATGGTATTAAAATCGCATGTGTTTGTCGCATTATTCACACGCTCAGAATTCGCTTGTTTCAACTTCAGTAGCCGACCTCTCCTCTCCTAGTAGGACGTGCGGTCTCATTGAAATAGAGTAGGCTGCATACATGGGCGGAGAATCGCGTGGCAGTTAACTTGAATATGGAATTAACTTAAATATGATTCGACTGTAGTTTACTACAGTGTCTGTAAATAAATATTGATAATGGAAAGATGTGGAGGGCGATCAAACAACGTGAGTCAAAGTGCCATCCCAAATATATATCATAATTGAAAAGGAAGAAGGCACAACGTGCACATAGGTTAGACTACTATGGTGAGCAAGCTTTGTGCCTTTTAATAATCAATCAGAACTGATGACCCATTTATTGTTCTCTTCCTGCAAATCGTCCATTTTCTAGCTGTTTAAAGTTCACTAGTCCTATCTGCGATATCAGGTGTGAGTGTCGTCTGAATTGAATAGAGCTGGCTGCAGAGTAGACTACAGACCCCTTTCTCTGTTTGCAAACATCATAGAACGAGGGCGATGCGCGCCAGTTGGTGGCACTCTTAAAAGGTAGGCTATAAAAATAGCTCAAGAGAAAGTCTCTCCAACTTTGCTCTCTTCAAAATACGATTCATCTTCCATATTGGCTGATGTAGCCCAGTAATACAGATAATATAATGTGGCCACGCGAGAATCTCTGGTGATTTAACCTATTTCTGAACTTATTTTTCCCCATTTGATATTGTAGGGCACAACATTGCTGGGACCATGGCTGGCAACTGAGCTGTGTCACATAAGCCTAAAATAACATTGCGGGACTGCGGTTCGGTTTGGGACCAGTTCTTGTGGTAGAAGGGGGAATCGGACAGAAAGCCAGCTTTGCACAGGGAGGTGTGCAGGGAGAGGGACCAGTTCTTGTGGTAGAAGGGGGGGAATCGGACAGAAAGCCAGCTGGGCGCAGGGAGGTGTGCAGGGAGAGGGACCAGTTCTTGTGGTAGAAGGGGGGGAATCGAACAGAAAGCCAGCTGGGCGCAGGGAGGTGTGCAGGGAGAGGGACCAGTTCTTGTGGTAGAAGGAGGGAATTGGACAGAAAGCCAGCTGGGCGCAGGGAGGTGTGCAGGGAGAGGGACCAGTTCTTGTGGTAGAAGGGGGGGAATCGAACAGAAAGCCAGCTGGGCGCAGGGAGGTGTGCAGGGAGAGGGACCAGTTCTTGTGGTAGAAGGGGGGAATCGGACAGAAAGCCAGCTGGGCCTGGGAGGTGTGCAGGGAGAGGGACCAGTTCTTGTGGTAGAAGGAGGGAATCGGACAGAAAGCCAGCTGGGCCTGGGAGGTGTGCAGGGAGAGGGACCAGTCCTTGTGGTAGAAGGGAGGGAATCGGACAGAAAGCCAGCTGGGCATGGGAGGTGTGCAGGGAGAGGGACCAGTTCTTGTGGTAGAAGGGGGGGAATCGGACAGAAAGCCAGCTGGGAGGAAGACACCAGTCCTGCCCAGACCTCCATCTGGAAAGTCATTATAACTGATGGTGAGCTGTTTTGATGCTGCTATGTGATGTGATTGTTCAACACAGTGGCATTACTGGGATGGAAACTCTGCTGGGAAAAATGCTTAGGCTGGTCACCAGCACTCACTGTGTTTTAGGCACTGGTCACCAGCACTCACTGTGTTTTAGGCACTGGTCACCAGCACTCACTGTGTTTTAGGCACTGGTCACCAGCACTCACTGTGTTTTAGGCACTGGTCACCAGCACTCACTGTGTTTTAGGCACTGGTCACCAGCACTCACTGTGTTTTAGGCACTGGTCACCAGCCTTCGCTGTGTTTTGGACAACATGGTGACCAGCTGTTTTGGACACTGGTCACCAGCCTTTGCTGTGTTTTGGACCACATGGTGACCAGCTGTTTTGGACACTGGTCACCAGCCTCCACTGTGTTTTTGCTGGTTACCAGCCTTCGCTTTGGACAATGGTGACCAGCATACAGAAATGTGTTTTGGACACTGGTGACCAGCATACCGAAATGTGTTTTGGACAATGGTGACCAGCATGGTGATTAGTATGGTAAAAAAAGACTATGTATCAAGACTCAGGATGACCCAGATGCAGAGACAGGAGGCGGATAGCACAGTTCTCAGATCATTTATTATAAACACAGTTTACCTCAACATAATTAAGGATTGTTTTTTGTGAACCACAAAAAGTGCTCATGCACTTCTAAAAGCAGCCACTAGATGGCGTCCTAAACCACCTGATGTCCCCAAAACATCTCTGTGAAAAAGTGCCGCTTAACGTGATACCATAGAGCGGCCTTTCTTTAAAGCATGGGTAGTGGGTCGCGACGTGTGAGAGTAAATTAATATTTTTGTTGATTAATTACTGGAATTGATTTGGTCAAGTGCAATTAAACTCTCTGCTCAGTTTGGCAGCTGCGCGAGTTTCGGCAGTTTCCTTCCCTCCGCGACTCTCAGGCTGCAGTACTGTCGTTCTGTAAGCAGATGAAGCGCTGCCAGTCATTTGTCGCGTTCAAAACAACTGGGAACTCGGGAAAATACGAGGTCAGTAAAACAATACATTTGAAGAGGAAACATGATCAGACTTACTGTGCATTTTACTGTAGAAATGACTGTTGAAAACAAGTCTAGGTGGGAACTGTTGCTCTTAAAATACAAGTAATATGTTTTGTTCTGAACTGGAATAAACTGATTGAAGCAAGATTATTTTTGAGAAAAAACACTCACACAGTTCTGGGTAGCTCCTCTACAGCAGGAAGCGGTCTGCCTGACTGAGAACCCCCTCACACAGTTCTGGGTAGCTCCTCTACAGCAGGAAGCTGTCTCCTGCCTGACTGAGAAAGCAGTAGATGTTCTGGTCCAGATTGGTACCACATACCTGTGTGAGTCAGGGTTCTCAACTCGGTTGTACTTGAAAAACAAGTTTAAAAAAAAACTTCAACCAGTCACACACCTCTCATTAGGACTGTGTGTGTGTGTGTGTGTGTGTGTGTGTGTGTGTGTGTGTGTGTGTGTGTGTGTGTGTGTGTGTGTGTGTGTGTGTGTGTGTGTGTGTGTGTGTGTGTGTGTGTGTGTGTGTGTGTGTGTGTGTGTGTGTGTGTGTGTGTGTGTGTGTGTGTGTGTAATGCCTCAAAAAGCATCTTGCTTTAATCAGTTTATTCCCATTCAGAATGAACATGAATTCTTGTATTTTAGCAGCAACAGTTCCAACCTGGACAGACATGTAAGAGTGTTTTTAATGGGAGGAAATAAACATTAATAGCCATTTATATGGGTATTTCATTTCATCGTTATTTGTCTATATTGTATTTGTTTTAGGTACAAGGGAAATTAAATGTACTGATGTTTCCATAAGCTTGAGTCCCAGGAAAACACAGAATTTCTCATTTGGGTCCCAGGCTGAAAAAGTTTAGAACCCCTGCCATAGAGATTAGAGGACTCCTCTGTGCATCTGTCCCATTAGGGCGTCTGGGAGCGCTTTGGGTAGCGCCATGAGCCCATCTCCATTTTGAAGTTGTCCATTTTCTTCTTCTACTACTTCTATGAGTTGGTAAACAAACTGAAAGGGTGTACACTGCCCCCTGGAGGGTGTTGTTGGAACAGGTTGGCGTTTTACTGCCACCTGCTGTTATGGAATGTTTCCTCACCAGTATAATTCATTGGCTGATCCTGATGACCTGGATGGAATCATGTGATCCTTCCTTAACCAATAGGAAGTCCCACCCAGTTGACTATTATTCATGGGCTGACTATAATTCATTGGCTGATCCTGATGACCTGGATGGAATCATGTGATCCTTCCTTAACCAATAGGAAGTCCCACCCAGTTGACTATTACTCATGGGCTGACTATAATTCATTGGCTGATCCTGATGACCTGGATGGAATCATGTGATCCTTCCTTAACCAATAGGAAGTCCCACCCAGTTGACTACTTCAAAATGGTGGAAGCTTTCAATGGCAATATCCATGCACAAATGGGTTTAATCCATCTTGAGGCCGCTATAATTCTCTACGTGCAATACAGAAGAACAGTGGTTCATGTATTTCTAACAAAGATGATGAATAAATCAAGATAATTCACTCAGACCGTTTCCCATTGAAAATAATGGTCAGTTCTGTTCTGCTTAATCGGGCGTGGGGGACTCTCCCAAAGACACCAATGTGAACCAGAAAGAAATAAGGGAGTGGGATGTCTGGCTTCCTCTTCCGTCTCGGTCTCCAATAACATTTTGCTCTGCCCACAGCACCTCCTTATGTGTTAGTTCAACC
Source organism: Oncorhynchus gorbuscha (assembly GCF_021184085.1). Taxonomy (NCBI): domain Eukaryota; kingdom Metazoa; phylum Chordata; class Actinopteri; order Salmoniformes; family Salmonidae; genus Oncorhynchus; species Oncorhynchus gorbuscha. The sequence goes on from NW_025745323.1 coordinate 58,353, forward strand.
AATCATTTGGCCTATGTTCTTATGAGGCTTCCCTATTGGACAGGTAGGACCTTTCAGAGGAACATCACTAAGTACCAGTCATCAATCTGTCTGTTACCCATAGAGATGGAAAGATGTCGTAACCTTATATCCATCTAAATGGCCTCTGCATGGGCAGCAATGCTATCTCCATTTTGAAGTAGTCAATTATGGCCTCTGTTAAACGCATGGGCAACGCCATTGAGGCTATCTCCATTTTGAAGTAGTCCATTATGGCCTCTGTTAACCGCATGGGCAACGCCATTGAGGCTATCTCCATTTTGAAGTAGTCCATTATGGCCTCTGTTAAACGCATGGGCAACGCCATTGAGGCTATCTCCATTTTGAAGTAGTCCATTATGGCCTCTGTTAAGCGCATGGGCAACGCCATTGAGGTTATCTCCATTTTGAAGTAGTCCATTATGGCCTCTGTTAAACGCATAGGCAATGCCATTGAGGCTATCTCCATTTTGAAGTAGTCCATTTTCATCTTCACGATTGGCTGAACCCTCCTGATGACCAGGTTGGACATGATGACTCCAAAAGGGTCACCAGGAGGGCTCAGCCAATAGGGTTGGAAGTCCCACCCAGTTGATTACATTCAAATGGTGGAAGCCCTCAATGGTAATGTCTGTCCATCTCTATGCTGGTATGACCTCTGTCCATCTCTATGCTGTTATGAGCTCTGTCCATCTCTATGCTGGTATGACCTCTGTCCATCTCTATGCTGTTATGAGCTCTGTCCATCTCTATGCTGTTGTGACCTCTGTCCATCTCTATGCTGTTATGAGCTCTGTCCATCTCTATGCTGTTATGAGCTCTGTCCATCTCTATGCTGTTGTGACCTCTGTCCATCTCTATGCTGTTATGACCTCTGTCCATCTCTATGCTGTTGTGACCTCTGTCCATCTCTATGCTGTTATGAGCTCTGTCCATCTCTATGCTGTTGTGAGCTCTGTCCATCTCTATGCTGTTGTGACCTCTGTCCATCTCTATGCTGTTGTGACCTCTGTCCATCTCTATGCTGTTATGAGCTCTGTCCATCTCTATGCTGTTGTGACCTCTGTCCATCTCTATGCTGTTGTGACCTCTGTCCATCTCTATGCTGTTATGACCTCTGTCCATCTCTATGCTGTTATGACCTCTGTCCATCTCTATGCTGTTATGACCTCTGTCCATCTCTATGCTGTTGTGACCTCTGTCCATCTCTATGCTGTTATGAGCTCTGTCCATCTCTATGCTGTTGTGACCTCTGTCCATCTCTATGCTGTTATGAGCTCTGTCCATCTCTATGCTGTTGTGACCTCTGTCCATCTCTATGCTGTTATGAGCTCTGTCCATCTCTATGCTGTTATGAGCTCTGTCCATCTCTATGCTGTTAGCCCATAAAAGAGCAAACCAAACACCCAGGTGGGAAGACTGCCTTGACTGGGGTCCTGTGTGCCATGTGCTAAGATTTTGACTAAAAAAAAAGGATATAGCTTTAAATCAGATTTGACATTTCATAGCAGGTTAGGATAATTAACGTGTTAGGCTAAAAACAAATACTTTAAGGACAGGAAAAGAGTTTGGGTTAAGCTAAAATGCAAAACATATGATAAAGATAACCTTTTGATTTAAATTGGACAAAAGCTGTATCCATTCTAGCCATGGCCATGTGCTGTTTGAAGGGTGCATGTGCTGTTTATCCCAGTGTTTAATGGAAAGGTATTCCTTGTTTTAACTGCTATTTGCAATTCAACAACAACAGATAATAAAACAAACCAAATGAATGTAATGTTCATTTTTATTCTTTCTACATGCTACATTCTATTCCGGTGTACTTTGTGAACATGGAGCCGATGAGAACTAATTGTTACACACAGTGGCTGTATTAACACCGGCAGCCCAATTCGGATCTTTTTGAAATCGAGGGGATTGTCGTCTAACATCGGGGGATTCAACACTTGGAGAAGTAGCTGGAGGCCACCGTGGCGACACATTCCTTCTGGAAGAGCAGGTTGATCCTACAAGATAATTCAAATGTCCATATTCAGTTACAGCCCTAGAGGTGCTCGCAGAAATTCACTAACAGGACATCCTAAATAAACGAAAAGACATTCTAAATTCACTAACAGGACATCCTAAATAAACGAAAAGACATCCAAAATTCACTGAAGGACATTCTAAATTCACTAAAGGCCATTCTAAATTCACTAAAGGCCATTCTAAATTCACTAAAGGACATTCTAAATTCACTAAAGGACATTCTAAATTCACTAAAGGACATTCTAAATTCACTAAAGGACATTCTAAATTCACTAAAGGACATTCTAAATTCACTAAAGGACATTCTAAATTCACTAAAGGACATTCTAAATTCACTAAAGGACATTCTAAATTCACTAAAGGACATTCTAAATTCACTAAAGGACATTCTAAATTCACTAAAGGACATTCTAAATTCACTAAAAGACATTCTAAATTCACTAAAGGACATTCTAAATTCACTAAAGGACATTCTAAATTCACTAAAGGACATTCTAAATTCACTAAAGGACATTCTAAATTCACTAAAGGACATTCTAAATTCACTAAAGGACATTCTAAATTCACTAAAGGACATTCTAAATTCACTAAAGGACATTCTATATTCACTAAAGGACATTCTAAATTCACTAAAGGACATTCTAAATTCACTAAAGGACATTCTAAATTCACTAAAGGACATTCTAAATTCACGAAAGGGACATTCTAAATTCACTAAAGGACATTCTAAATTCACTAAAGGACATTCTAAATTCACTAAAGGACATTCTAAATTCACTAAAGGACATTCTAAATTCACTAAAGGACATTCTAAATTCACTAAAGGACATTCTAAATTCACTAAAGGACATTCTAAATTCACTAAAAGACATTCTAAATTCACTAAAAGGACATCCTAAATAAACGAAAAGACATTCTATATTCACTAAAGGACATTCTAAATTCACTAAAGGGCATTCTAAATAAACGAAAATACATTCTATATTCACTAAAGGACATTCTAAATTCACTAAAGGACATTCTAAATTCACTAAAGGACATTCTAAATTCACTAAAGGACATTCTAAATTCACTAAAGAACATTCTAAATTCACTAAAGGACATTCTAAATTCACTAAAGGACATTCTAAATTCACTAAAGGACATTCTAAATTCACTAAAGGACATTCTAAATTCACTAAAGGACATTCTAAATTCACTAAAGGACATTCTAAATTCACTAAAGGACATTCTAAATTCACTAAAGGACATTCTAAATTCACTAAAGGACATTCTAAATTCACTAAAGGACATTCTAAATTCACTAAAGGACATTCTAAATTCACTAAAGGACATTCTAAATTCACTAAAGGACATTCTAAATTCACTAAAGGACATTCTAAATTCACTAAAGGACATTCTAAATTCACTAAAGGACATTTTAAATTCACTAAAAGACATTCTAAATTCACTAAAAGGACATCCTAAATAAAGAAAAGACATTCTATATTCACTAAAGGACATTCTAAATTCACTAAAGGACATCCTAAATAAACGAAAAGACATTCTAAATTCACTAAAGGACATTCTAAATTCACTAAAGGGCATTCTAAATAAACGAAAATACATTCTATATTCACTAAAGGACATTCTAAATTCACTAAAGGACATTCTAAATTCACTAAAGGACATTCTAAATTCACTAAAGGACATTCTAAATTCACTAAAGAACATTCTAAATTCACTTAAGGACATTCTAAATTCACTAAAGGACATCCTAAAGTGACACTCTCATAGAATGTTTCAAACATTTAAAAACATTGAATGCGAACCAATAAACTCACGTTGATAAGATGGAAAACAAAATGTAAAATACACATTTTTAATTTGCATACTTACATTCTCTTTAGAGCCTTTGTTTGTTGACAGCGACCACTTTCCCTGTTTGAATGGAGAGAAAGAAACACCATGTAAAAGTTCATAAGAATTGCTGCGCTGAAACACAATAAGAAACTGGAGAGGAAACATTCACCTCAAAACCAAAACACTCACATTGTCTGTTTGATAGTCTTCACACAGTTAAAGTCATCACTTATGTCGTCGTCAATCAAAGCTTGAGAGAAACAAAAAGCCCAACAGAGATCAATAACTGACACGGTCGAACACACAGCCATTTTAGAGATGCATAACTGACACAGCCATTTTAGAGATGCATAACTGACACAGCCATTGTAGAGATGCATAACTGACACAGCCATTGTAGAGATGCATAACTGACACGGTCGAACACACAGCCATTGTAGAGATGCATAACTGACACGGTCGAACACACAGCCATTTTAGAGATGCATAACTGACACAGCCATTGTAGAGATGCATAACTGACACAGCCATTTTAGAGATGCATAACTGACACAGCCATTGTAGAGATGCATAACTGACACGGTCGAACACACAGCCATTTTAGAGATGCATAACTGACACAGCCATTGTAGAGATGTTTGATAGTCAACACACAGCCATTTTAGAGATGTCACTGACACAGCCATTGTAGAGATGCATAACTGACACAGCCATTGTAGAGATGCATAAAACGAAAAAGCCATTGTAGAGATGCATAACTGACACAGCCATTGTAGAGATGCATAACTGACACAGCCATTGTAGAGATGCATAACTGACACAGCCATTGTAGAGATGCATAACTGACACAGCCATTGTAGAGATGCATAACTGACACAGCCATTGTAGAGATGCATAACTGACACAGCCATTGTAGAGATGCATAACTGACACATCCATTGTAGAGATGCATAACTGACACAGCCATTGTAGAGATGCATAACTGACACAGCCATTGTAGAGATGCATAACTGACACAGCCATTGTAGAGATGCATAACTGACACAGCCATTGTAGAGATGCATAACTGACACAGCCATTGTAGAGATGCATAACTGACACAGCCATTGTAGAGATGCATAACTGACACAAGCCATTTGAATCTAACATCCACCTACTCTATCAATGATCCTGTTGTGCATCTTTAGCACGTTAATACATGGAGTTTTTCCGACAGGTCAAACACATTGAACTCACCACTGCAGTTCATCTGGCAAAGGTTCAACGATGGAGTTGAGTCCGAGGAACAAATCACACGATCGCTCAGCTGGAACAAGCCGTAGAGGGTCCCCATGGTCTCTCCTTCGCTGGAGCTTTCCTCCCCTGAGGTGAAGTGATTCCCAGCGTGTCTCTTACCCCTCTTAGGAGGCTGCTCAGGGCGGGTAGGAAGGGTAAGGCGGGTAGGGTATTTAGGGCGGGCAGGAGGGGTAGGATGGTTAGGGCGGGCAGGAGGGGTAGGATGGTTAGGGCGGGGAGGAGGGGTAGGGTGGTTATCATTGTTAGCAGGGTGGGTTGGGTCAACATCATCCCCAGCGTGTCTCTTACCCCTCTTAGGAGGCTGCTCAGGGCGGGTAGGAAGGGTAAGGCGGGTAGGGTAGTTAGGGCGGGCAGGAGGGGTAGGGTGGTTAGGGCGGGGAGGAGGGGTAGGGTGGTTATCATTGTTAGCAGGGTGGGTTGGGTCAACATCATCCCCAGCGTGTCTCTTACCCCTCTTAGGAGGGGGCTCAGGGCGATGGCGGTCATTAACCTTGGCAGGGCGGGTAGGGAGGACATCAGGGCCGTCATCATCCCTCCAAGCAGTCACAAAACTGGTGTTGAAACCCGAGGCCTTCTCCACGTGGCAGACGACTGGAAGAGGCAACAAACACGTAGTGTTACTTCAATCCCACACAGATTTAGACGAGTCTTGGAATAAAAAGTCATTTCAATTGAGAATCTAACATTTTTTTTGGAGTGTTTCTTCGTCCAGGATTAGGATTAATCTGTGTTCTGGGAAACCAATCCACATCATTTAAGAAATGATTCCTATTTTTTTTAAGGAAAAAAAAACCCCATTGGGTTTATGTAATGTAACTTACTTTTAGCCACAAAATCGTTGTTTGTCAGGTTCTTCACTCCGGCTCCCCCAGTCACTCCGGCTCCCCCAGTCACTCCGGCTCCCCCAGTCACTCCGGCTCCCCCAGTCACTCCGGCTCCCCCAGTCACTCCGGCTCCCCCAGTCACTCCGGCTCCCCCAGTCACTCCGGCTCCCCCAGTCATGTTGAATTTGAGGGCCTCCTTCTCCAACAAGTTCTTCAGCTCACATTTGGAGAGGATCCGTCCCTCAGACAGACTGGGGACCAAAGCTGCTACAGCCAACACCACCAACATCTGCATCTTCATGTTGTCTCTGTCCGGCTTGTCTTTCCTCGATTGAGACGAGAAGATTACAGTGCACAGTAAATATACTCTTGGTGCCCCGAGAGCCTCTTGGGAGGGACGTGACCAAGACTCGTACTTACATTTAGTTTTTTTCCATCTAAAGTAAAAAGCTCTGTGAAATATGTCATAGACCTACGTCAATGTAACAAAACTCCACCCAATATTTTGTTTCACCACTCAGTTCAGACCCTCTCAGGGAAACGCTGTAAAAACCGCCCTGTGATGGTACGACAAAGGGTTTTCCTTTGTTACACAAGTTACACCAAGACCTACTGAAAACAGAGGTGAGGCTTTTAGACTGTAGACACACAATAAGGACAAACAACTCTCACGGGTATCTCACGACCGCATGACTGCAATCACCAGGTAACTTGGATCGCAGTGAGCCACACCTAATAACACTACTTATGTGTCCAGAGGTAATCTCTCGAAACGGAGAGAAAACCCGAAACAAGAGCTAAAAATAGCATTCTTTTTTCATTGTTCTGACTGATCACATGACGTATAGAGTAACGAGAACGGCCCATCAATGCGGTTGGGTTTTCATGCATTGTATTCCTCTGTACTGTTCATGTCAGGGAACGGCGTGTTTGCAGATGGATGACGTGTCTGGAATGGAGCGACACAAAAAGGTACCATGTCAATGACAGAAACGTCCCTTTTTCAGGACCCTGTCTTTCAAAGATACTCCGTATGAATCCAAATAACTTCACAGATCTCCATTGTAAAGGGTTTAAACACTGTTTCCCAATGGTGGGTCAATGAACCATAAACTATTATTATTATTATTTTACCCTTTATTTAACTAGGCAAGTCAGTTAAGAACTAATTCTTATTTTCAATGACGGCCTGGGAACAGTGGGTTTAACTGCCTGTTCAGGAGCAGAACGACAGAATTGTACCTTGTCAGCTCGGGGATTTGAACTTGCAACCTTTCGGTTACTAGTCCAACGCTCTAACCACTAGGCTACCCTGCACCTGTGGAATGGTCGTTAAGACACCAACAGCTTACAGACGGTAAGCAATTAAGGTCACGGTTATGAAAACTTAGGACACTAAAGAGGCCTTTCTAATGACTCGGAAAAACACCAAAAGACAGATGCCCAGGGTCCCTGCTCATCTGCGTGAACATGCCTTAGGCATGCTGCAAGGAGGCATGAGGACTGCAGATGTGGCCAAGGAAAGAAATTGCAATGTCCGTACTGTGAGACGCCTAAGACAGGAAGACAGGACGGACAGCTGATCGTCCTCGCAGCGTCAGACCACATGTAACAACACCTGCACAGGATTGTGCACAGGATTGTAGGCCTGTTGTAAGGTAGGTCCTCACCAGACATCATCGGCAACACCGTAATCTATGGGCACAAACCCACCGTCGCTGGACCAGACAGGACCGGCAAAAAGTGCTCTTCACTGACAAGTCGCGGTTTTGTCTCACCAGGGGTGATCGTCGGATTCGTGGTTATCGTCAAAGGAATGAGCATTACACCGAGGCCTGTACTCTGGAGCGGGATCGATTTGGAGGTGGAGGGTCCGTCATGGTCTGGGGCGATGTGTCACAGCATCATTGGACTGAGCTTGTTGTCATTGCAGGCAATCTCAACGTTGTGCGTTACAGGGAAAACATCCTCCTCCCTCATGTGGTACCCACAGTGTTCTGCCATGGCCAGCGAAGAGCCCTGATCTCAATCCCATTGAGCACGTCTAGGACCTGTTGGATCGGAGGATGAGGGCAAGGGTCATTCCCATTAGAAATGTCTGGGAACTTGCAGGTGCCTTGGTGGAAGAGCGGGGTAACATCTCACAGCAAGAACTGGCAAATCTGGTGCAGTCCATGAGGAGGAGATGCACTGCAGTCCTTAATGCAGCTGGTGGCCACACCAGATATTGACCGTTACCTTTGATTATTCCATTTCTGTTAGTCACATGTCTGTGGAACTTGTGCAGTCCATGAGGAGGAGATGCACTGCAGTACTTAATGCAGCTGGTGGCCACACCAGATACTGACTGTTGCCTTTGATTATTCCATTTCTGTTAGTCACATGTCTGTGGAACTTGTTCAGTTCATGTCTCAGTTGTTGAATCTTGTTATGTTCATACAAATATTTATACATGTTAAGTTTGCTGAAAATAAACACATTTGACAGGGAGGGCGTTGCTTTTTTTTGCTGAGTTTAACTACAAACATTCACATTTAACTACGAGGTGATCTGATAGATACTGGATATTAAAAGGGATTTGATGTATTCATTATTTTGTCAAAGTAGGACATGTTACAAAGAAAGCCCCAGTGAACAGCAAAGGCTGCAAAATTGCGTCTGTTGGTTTCAACTCCCTCACTCTGGGTAGTTGTAGGAGAGGATGTTGTCTCTTGGAGGCCTTTAACTCTGGGTAGCTGTAGGAGAGGATGTTGTCTCTTGGAGGCCTTTCACTCTGGGTAGCTGTAGGAGAGGATGTTGTCTCTAGGAGGCCTTTAACTCTGGGTAGTTGTAGGAGAGGATGTTGTCTCTTGGAGGCCTTTCACTCTGGGTAGTTGTAGGAGAGGATGTTGTCTCTTGGAGGCCTTTAACTCTGGGTAGCTGTAGGAGAGGATGTTGTCTCTTGGAGGCCTTTAACTCTGGGTAGTTGTAGGAGAGGATGTTGTCTCTAGGAGGCCTTTAACTCTGGGTAGTTGTAGGAGAGGATGTTGTCTCTTGGAGGCCTTTCACTCTGGGTAGTTGTAGGAGAGGATGTTGTCTCTTGGAGGCCTTTAACTCTGGGTAGTTGTAGGAGAGGATGTTGTCTCTTGGAGGCCTTTAACTCTGGGTAGTTGTAGGAGAGGATGTTGTCTCTAGGAGGCCTTTAACTCTGGGTAGTTGTAGGAGAGGATGTTGTCTCTTGGAGGCCTTTAACTCTGGGTAGCTGTAGGAGAGGATGTTGTCTCTTGGAGGCCTTTAACTCTGGGTAGCTGTAGGAGAGGATGTTGTCTCTAGGAGGCATTTAACTCTGGCTAGTTGTAGGAGAGGATGTTGTCTCTTGGAGGCCTTTATCTCTGGGTAGCTGTAGGAGAGGATGTTGTCTCTAGGAGGCCTTTATCTCTGGGTAGCTGTAGGAAAGGATGTTGTCTCTAGGAGGCCTTTAACTCTGGGTAGCTGTAGGAGAGGATGTTGTCTCTTGGAGGCCTTTAACTCTGGGTAGTTGTAGGAGAGGATGTTGTCTCTAGGAGGCCTTTAACTCTGGGTAGTTGTAGGAGAGGATGTTGTCTCTTGGAGGCCTTTCACTCTGGGTAGTTGTAGGAGAGGATGTTGTCTCTTGGAGGCCTTTAACTCTGGGTAGTTGTAGGAGAGGATGTTGTCTCTTGGAGGCCTTTAACTCTGGGTAGTTGTAGGAGAGGATGTTGTCTCTAGGAGGCCTTTAACTCTGGGTAGTTGTAGGAGAGGATGTTGTCTCTTGGAGGCCTTTAACTCTGAGCTGTAGCTGTAGGAGAGGATGTTGTTGTCTCTTGGAGGCCTTTATCTCTGGGTAGCTGTAGGAGAGGATGTTGTCTCTAGGAGGCATTTAACTCTGGCTAGTTGTAGGAGAGGATGTTGTCTCTTGGAGGCCTTTATCTCTGGGTAGCTGTAGGAGAGGATGTTGTCTCTAGGAGGCCTTTATCTCTGGGTAGCTGTAGGAGAGGATGTTGTCTCTAGGAGGCCTTTATCTCTGGGTAGTTGTAGGAGAGGTTTCCTTTTGTTTGAAAGTTTGTTTCTGCAGCCTCCCTCAAGGTCATCCCCTCCACCCCTGATGCAGCCTCCCTCAAGGTCTTCCCCTCCACCCATGATGCAGCCTCCCTCAAGGTCTTCCCCTCCACCCATGATGCAGCCTCCCTCAAGGTCTTCCCCTCCACCCCTGATGCAGCCTCCCTCAAGGTCTTCCCCTCCACCCCTGATACAGCCTCCCTCAAGGTCTTCCCCTCCACCCCTGATACAGCCTCCCTCAAGGTCTTCCCCTCCACCCCTGATGCAGCCTCCCTCAAGGTCTTCCCCTCCACCCCTGATGCAGCCTCCCTCAAGGTCTTCCCCTCCACCCCTGATGCAGCCTCTCTCAAGGTCTTCCCATCCACCCCTGATGCAGCCTCCCTCAAGGTCTTCCCCTCCACCTCTGATGCAGCCTCCCTCAAGGTCTTCCCCTCCACCTCTGATGCAGCCTCCATCAAGGTCGTCCCCTCCACCCCTGATGCAGCCTCCCTCAAGGTCGTCCCCTCCACCCCTGATGCAGCCTCCATCAAGGTCGTCCCCTCCACCCCTGATGCAGCCTCCCTCAAGGTCGTCCCCTCCACCCCTGATGCAGCCTCCCTCAAGGTCTTCCCCTCCACCCCTGATGCAGCCTCCATCAAGGTCTTCCCCTCCACCCCTGATGCAGCCTCCCTCAAGGTCTTCCCCTCCACCCCTGATGCAGCCTCCCTCAAGGTCTTCCCCACGTTGTTGTTTAGAGAGAAGGATTAATGAAAGATTCTTCTAAGAAACAGCCAAATTAAATACCCACTGGGTACAGCACGTCATGGCTCCCGAGTGACGCAGCGGTCTAAGGCACTGCATCTCAGTTCAAGAGGTGTCACTACAGCCCCTGGGTTCGATTCCAGGCTGTATCACATCCGGCCGTGATTGGGAGTCCCATAGGGCGCGGCGCACAATTGGCCCAGCGTTCTCCGGGTTTGGCCTGGGTGTAGGCCGTCATTGTAAATAAGAATTTGTTCTTAAACTGACTTGCCTAGTTAAATAAAGGTTAAATGAAAACATAGAGTGTTTGGTTTAGTCGTTGATAAAGGAGATTACAACCTATATTCACCCACTCAGACAGACAAACGTTCGTTGACTTTCCAGTGTGTTATTACTATGCTTTCAACCATTTAAAAGCTCAGCAAAGTGCAAAATGAGAAGACAATGTCAGGTATTTCGTTTAGTTATACAACATATAAACGTGGTGTCGCTGTGCTTCATCTAATAACCTAATGACATTGGGTTGTAGTTGAGATTACATTAACAAGAACACGGTGCAAGTGATCAATGCTGTTGTAGATTCCTGACGGATAATTAGAGCCCATTGTGAAGATCTCCACAGACCTGTGATGACCTCTGACCTGCTACCTGGAACGAGAAACGCTCTATAAGATTACACACAAAGAAATGTATCCAGTAGGATCAAAATGTGACCATGGATGTTATTTATTTAAAGGTTGAATGTTACAGTAGTTTGTAAGATAGTCTTAACTTTAGTCTATTTGCTGGATTACAAAAGTAATATTGATTTGTGTTTGGTTGTCAACGCAACCAGATATTAACATTTATAGGAGATGTATCTACTGGTTGGATAGTTCCATCTGAACCACTGGCTTCATCCCATTCTTTAACTTCTGGTTGGATAGTTCCATCTGAACCACTGGCTTCATCCCATTCTTTATCTTCTGGTTGGATAGTTCCATCTGAACCACTGGCTTCATCCCATTCTTTATCTTCTGGTTGGATAGTTCCATCTGAACCACTGGCTTCATCCCATTCTTTATCTTCTGGTTGGATAGTTCCATCTGAACCACTGGCTTCATCCCATTCTTTAACTTCTGGTTGGATAGTTCCATCTGAACCACTGGCTTCATCCCATTCTTTATCTTCTGGTTGGATAGTTCCATCTGAACCACTGGCTTCATCCCATTCTTTATCTTCTGGTTGGATAGTTCCATCTGAACCACTGGCTTCATCCCATTCTTTATCTACTGGTTGGATAGTTCCATCTGAACCACTGGCTTCATCCCATTCTTTAACTTCTGGTTGGATAGTTCCACCTGAGACACTGGCTTCATCCCATTCTTTATCTTCTGGTTGGATAGTTCCATCTGAACCACTGGCTTCATCCCATTCTTTATCTTCTGGTTGGATAGTTCCATCTGAACCACTGGCCTCATCCCATTCTTTAACTTCTGGTTGAGCTGGAGGCGGGTTATTAGGCTATTTATTCTATTTCAAAAGTGATATTGAATTGTTTTTGGTTGTCAACGCAACTAAATATCAACATTTGATTGAACAATATTAATTTAAATGAATATACAGTACCATAAGAAAAGTATTCATGTGACCTTTGCCACATTTTTTACGTTACAGCCTTTTTCTAAAACGGATCCCCTACATCTACCCACAATACCCCATAATGACAAAGCAACACACAGGTTCTTATAAAAATATCACATTTACATAAGTATTCAGACTCTTTACTCAGTACTTTGTTGTAGCACCTTTCACAGCGATTACAGCCTCGATTCTTCTTGGGAATGATGCAACAAGCTTGGCACACCTGTATTTGGGTAGTTTCCTACATTCTTCTCTGCAGATCCTCTCAACCTCTGTCAGATTGGATGGGGAGCGTCGAGATATTAGTTCGGGATCAAGTCTGAGCTCTGGCTGGGCCACTAAAGGACATTCAGAGACTTGTCCCGAAGCCACTCCTGTGTTGTCTTCGCTGTGTACTTAGGGTCGCGGTCATGTTGGAAGATGAACCTTCCCCCCCGTCTTAAGGTCCTGAGTGCTCATTTCTCTGTTCATCTTTCCCTCGATCCTGACTAGTCTCCCAGTCCCTGCCACTGAAAAACATCCCCCCAGCGTGATGCTGCCACCACCACCACCATGCTTCACCGTAGGGGTGTTGCCAGGTTTCCACCAGACGTGACGCTTGGCATTCAGACCAAAGAGTTCAATCTTGGTTTCATCAGACCATAGAACCTTGTTTCTCAGTCCATGGTAAAGTCTACAATGTTGGTTAAGGGCTGGTCAGTCAGCGTTTCCATGGTAAAGTCTATACTGTTGGTTAAGGGCTTGTAAGTCAGCGTTTCCACAGTAAAGTCTACATTGTTGGTTAAGGGCTTGTAAGTCAGCATTTCCACAGTAAAGTCTACATTGTTGGTTAAGGGCTTGTAAGTCAGCGTTTCCATGGTAAAGTCTACACTGTTGGTTAAGGGCTGGTCAGTCAGCATTTCATGGTAAAGTCTACACTGTTGGTTAAGGGCTTGTAAGTCAGCATTTCATGGTAAAGTGTATACTGTTGGTTAAGGGCTGGTAAGTCAGCGTTTCATGGTAAAGTCTACACTGTTGGTTAAGGGCTGGTCAGTCAGTGTTTCCATGGTAAAGTCTACACTTGTTGGTTAAGGGCTGGTCAGTCAGTGTTTCCATGGTAAAGTCTACACTTGTTGGTTAAGGGCTGGTCAGTCAGTGTTTCCATGGTAAAGTCTACACTTGTTGGTTAAGGGCTGGTCAGTCAGTGTTTGGTATGGTATTTGGCGTATGGATTTGATTTTGAAGTAGATACATTTTTATTGTTTAACAGTAAACATGATACTCACAAAAATTCCAAAAGAATAAAGACATTTCAACATTTTTGGATTGGAGAGATTGTATTTTGTCCTGTAATTCATTCAAGGTAATTGGAGAATCCAGTGGGTTCCGGTAGTTTTTAATAGTTGATTCTAAGATTTGTTTTTGATCCTATATTTGTTTTTACAGTTTGTTCTTTTATTTTAGAGGCAAAAAGATTGGAGAAGTGGTTTATCATAATAATAATAATATAATATATGCCATTTAGCAGACGCTTTTATCCAAAGCGACTTACAGTCATGTGTGCATACATTCTACGTATGGGTGGTCCCGGGGATCGAACCCACTACCCTGGCGTTACAAGCGCCATGCTCTACCAACTCTCTCTCTCTCTCTCTCTCTCTCTCTCTCTCTCTCTCTCTCTCTCTCTCTCTCTCTCTCTCTCTCTCTCTCTCTCTCTCTCTCTCTCTCTCTCTCTCTCTCTCTCTCTCTCTCTCTCCTCACCCTCTCTGTCCCTCACCCTCACCCTCTGTCTCTCTGTCTCTCTGTCTCTGTCTCTCTCTCTCTCCCTCTCTGTCTCTGTCTCTCTCCCTCACCCTCTCTGTCTCTGTCTCTCTCCCTCACCCTCTCTGTCTCTGTCACTGTCCCTCACCCTCTCTGTCACTGTCCCTCACCCTCTCTGTCACTGTCCCTCACCCTCTCTGTCACTGTCCCTCACCGTCACTGTCTCTCTGTCACTGTCCCTCTGTCTCTCTCCCTCACCCTCTGTCCCTCACCCTCTGTCTCTGTCCCTCACCCATTCTGTCCCTCACCCTCTCTGTCCCTCACCCTCTCTGTCCCTCACCCTCTCTGTCCCTCACCCCCTCTGTCTCTCTCCCTCACCGTCTCTGTCTCTCTCCCTCACTGTCTCTGTCTCTCTCCCTCACTGTCTCTGTCTCTCTCCCTCACCCTCTCTGTCTCTCTCCCTCACCCTCTCTGTCTCTGTCTCTCTCCCTCACCCTCTCTGTCTCTGTCTCTCCCTCACCCTCTCTGTCTCTGTCTCTCTCCCTCACCCTCTCTGTCACTGTCCCTCTGTCTCTCACCCTCACCCTCTGTCTCTCACCCTCTGTCTCTGTCTCGCTCCCTCTCTGTCTCGCTCCCTCTCTGTCTCGCTCCCTCTCTGTCTCGCTCCCTCTCTGTCTCACCCACTCTATAGGATGCACAGTCACAAACACAGACGCACGCACGAGCACACACACACGGTGGTTGTTTGAGGTTCATTCGAGGTGTGTTGTGCCTGGTCTAGCAGACATCCCAGTTCACAGTAGTCCAGTAGCGCCCTCTAGTGGTGTTCAGTTGAATCTCATGACATGCTGCTGGTGTTTCCACCACTACTCTACTGGTAGTTCTAGTCAGGGACCTTTAAAATGGATTCATCCCAGTTAACCACTATTAGACCATGGTTACATCTTAAAAGGAACCCTATTCCCTATATAGTGCACTACTTTAGACCAGAGCCCTATTCCCTATATAGTGGTACTACTTTAAACCAGAGCCATATTCCCTATATTGTGCACTACTTTAAACCAGAGCCCCATTCCCTATATAGTGCACTACTTTAGACCAGAGCCCTATTCCCTATATAGTGCACTACTTTAGACCAGAGCCCTATTCCCTATATAGTGCACTACTTTAGACCAGAGCCCTATTCCCTATATAGTACACTACTTTAGACCAGAGCCATATTCCCTATATAGCCCTGTTGTAGGCTCCCACCCTAGCCCTGTTGTAGGGGCCCACCCTGCACCTCCCACCCTAGCCCTGTTGTAGGAGCCCACCCTGCACCTCCCACCCTAGCCCTGTTGTAGGCTCCCACCCTAGCCCTGTTGTAGGGGCCCATCCTAGCCCTGTTGTAGGGGCCCATCCTACACCTCCCACCCTAGCCCTGGTGTAGGGGCCCACCCTACACCTCCCACTCTAGCCCTGTTGTAGGGGCCCACCCTACACCTCCCACTCTAGCCCTGTTGTAGGGGCCCACCATACACCTCCCACTCTAGCCCTGTTGTAGGGGCCCACCCTACACCTCCCACCCTAGCCCTGTTGTAGGGCCCCACCCTACACCTCCCACTCTAGCCCTGTTGTAGGGGCCCACCCTACACCTCCCACTCTAGCCCTGTTGTAGGGGCCCACCATACACCTCCCACTCTAGCCCTGTTGTAGGGGCCCACCCTACACCTCCCACCCTAGCCCTGTTGTAGGGCCCCACCCTACACCTCCCACTCTAGCCCTGTTGTAGGGGCCCACCCTACACCTCCCACTCTAGCCCTGTTGTAGGGGCCCACCCTACACCACCCACTCTAGCCCTGTTGTAGGAGCCCACCCTACACCTCACACCCTGTCCCTGTTTTAGCGGCCCACCCTACACCTCCCACCCTAGCCCTGTTGTAGGGGCCCACCCTACACCTCCCACCCTGTCCCTGTTTTAGTCAGGAATGTGGAGAATGTTGTGTCCGCAGTAGGGGGCCTTCCTCCCAGGCCCCGGGAGACCAGTCTGCTGGCTAATGACTGACCAGACTATCAGAGTGGTAAACCTGGGATTGACTCCAGGGTCTGTGTTGCTGAAAACCCAGCTCATTCTCCCTCCTCCTCCTCCTACTCCCTCCCCCCTCCTCCTCCTCCTCCCTCCTTCCCCCCCCCTCCCCCCTCCCTCCCTCCTTCCCCCTCCTCCTCCCTCCTCCCTCCTCCTCCTCCTACTCCCTCCCTCCTTCCCCCCTCCTCCTCCCTCCCTCCCTCCTCCTCCTCCTCCCTCCCTCCTTCCCCCTCCTCCTCCCTCCCTCCTTCCCCCCTCCTCCTCCCCTCCTTCCTCCTCCTCCCTCCCTCTCTCCCTCCTCCTCCTCCTTCTCCTCTCCTCCTCCTTCCCCTCCCCCTCCCTCCCCCCCTCCTCCCGAATTATTGCTTATCTTGCCAACATATAATGTCCATTTTAGCCCATTGAAGCAAATGTTTATTTCTTCAATAGAGAAAATCGTCATGTAAAGAAACATTTTAGTGAATGCTGGTTAAGAAACCGTTGTCGCAATTCAACACATGGGAATGTAAGGAGGGGGGGGGGTACATATTACAATGGTAATATCATAATCAGTATACAGACTAATATGGTGCTCTCCAAAATAGAGGATTTGTCGAGAAAACAAAACAAAAAAACATGCATTAACAGAATGATCTTCACAAGTCAACTTGTCAGAGAGAGAACAGAATGTAGCAGCTAACTACACAGGACATAGAGAACAGAATGTAGCAGCTAACTACACAGGACATAGAGAACAGAATGTAGCAGCTAACTACACAGGACATAGAGAACAGAATGTAGCAGCTAACTAACTACACAGGACATAGAGAACAGAATGTAGCAGCTAACTACACAGGACATAGAGAACAGAATGTAGCAGCTAACTACACAGGACATAGAGAACAGAATGTAGCAGCTAACTACACAGGACATAGAGAACAGAATGTAGCAGCTAACTACACAGGACATAGAGAACAGAATGTAGCAGCTAACTACACAGGACATAGAGAACAGAATGTAGCAGCTAACTACACAGGACATAGAGAACAGAATGTAGCAGCTAACTACACAGGACATAGAGAACAGAATGTAGCAGCTAACTACACAGGACATAGAGAACAGAATGTAGCAGCTAACTACACAGGACATAGAGAACAGAATGTAGCAGCTAACTACACAGGACATAGAGAACAGAATGTAGCAGCTAACTACACAGGACATAGAGAACAGAATGTAGCAGCTAACTACACAGGACATAGAGAACAGAATGTAGCAGCTAACTACACAGGACATAGAGAACAGAATGTAGCAGCTAACTACACAGGACATAGAGAACAGAATGTAGCAGCTAACTACACAGGACATAGAGAACAGAATGTAGCAGCTAACTACACAGGACATAGAGAACAGAATGTAGCAGCTAACTACACAGGACATAGAGAACAGAATGTAGCAGCTAACTACACAGGACATAGAGAACAGAATGTAGCAGCTAACTACACAGGACATAGAGAACAGAATGTAGCAGCTAACTACACAGGACATAGAGAACAGAATGTAGCAGCTAACTACACAGGACATAGAGAACAGAATGTAGCAGCTAACTACACAGGACATAGAGAACAGAATGTAGCAGCTAACTACACAGGACATAGAGAACAGAATGTAGCAGCTAACTACACAGGACATAGAGAACAGAATGTAGCAGCTAACTACACAGGACATAGAGAACAGAATGTAGCAGCTAACTACACAGGACATAGAGAACAGAATGTAGCAGCTAACTACACAGGACATAGAGAGCAGAATGTAGCAGCTAACTACACAGGACATAGAGAGAACAGAATGTAGCAGCTAACTACACAGGACATAGAGAACAGAATGTAGCAGCTAACTACACAGGACATAGAGAACAGAATGTAGCAGCTAACTACACAGGACATAGAGAACAGAATGTAGCAGCTAACTACACAGGACATAGAGAACAGAATGTAGCAGCTAACTACACAGGACATAGAGAACAGAATGTAGCAGCTAACTACACAGGACATAGAGAACAGAATGTAGCAGCTAACTACACAGGACATAGAGAACAGAATGTAGCAGCTAACTACACAGGACATAGAGAACAGAATGTAGCAGCTAACTACACAGGACATAGAGAACAGAATGTAGCAGCTAACTACACAGGACATAGAGAACAGAATGTAGCAGCTAACTACACAGGACATAGAGAACAGAATGTAGCAGCTAACTACACAGGACATAGAGAACAGAATGTAGCAGCTAACTACACAGGACATAGAGAACAGAATGTAGCAGCTAACTACACAGGACATAGAGAACAGAATGTAGCAGCTAACTACACAGGACATAGAGAACAGAATGTAGCAGCTAACTAACTACACAGGACATAGAGAACAGAATGTAGCAGCTAACTACACAGGACATAGAGAACAGAATGTAGCAGCTAACTACACAGGACATAGAGAACAGAATGTAGCAGCTAACTACACAGGACATAGAGAACAGAATGTAGCAGCTAACTACACAGGACATAGAGAACAGAATGTAGCAGCTAACTACACAGGACATAGAGAACAGAATGTAGCAGCTAACTACACAGGACATAGAGAACAGAATGTAGCAGCTAACTACACAGGACATAGAGAACAGAATGTAGCAGCTAACTACACAGGACATAGAGAACAGAATGTAGTAGCTAACTACACAGGACATAGAGAACAATGTAGCAGCTAACTACACAGGACATAGAGAACAGAATGTAGCAGCTAACTACACAGGACATAGAGAACAGAATGTAGCAGCTAACTAACTACACAGGACATAGAGAACAGAATGTAGCAGCTAACTACACAGGACATAGAGAACAGAATGTAGCAGCTAACTACACAGGACATAGAGAACAGAATGTAGTAGCTAACTACACAGGACATAGAGAACAGAATGTAGCAGCTAACTACACAGGACATAGAGAACAGAATGTAGCAGCTAACTACACAGGACATAGAGAACAGAATGTAGCAGCTAACTACACAGGACATAGAGAACAGAATGTAGCAGCTAACTACACAGGACATAGAGAACAGAATGTAGCAGCTAACTACACAGGACATAGAGAACAGAATGTAGTAGCTAACTACACAGGACATAGAGAACAGAATGTAGCAGCTAACTACACAGGACATAGAGAACAGAATGTAGCAGCTAACTACACAGGACATAGAGAACAGAATGTAGCAGCTAACTACACAGGACATAGAGAACAGAATGTAGCAGCTAACTACACAGGACATAGAGAACAGAATGTAGCAGCTAACTACACAGGACATAGAGAACAGAATGTAGCAGCTAACTACACAGGACATAGAGAACAGAATGTAGCAGCTAACTACACAGGACATAGAGAACAGAATGTAGCAGCTAACTACACAGGACATAGAGAACAGAACGTAGCAGCTAACTAACTACACAGGACATAGAGAACAGAATGTAGCAGCTAACTACACAGGACATAGAGAACAGAATGTAGCAGCTAACTACACAGGACATAGAGAACAGAATGTAGCAGCTAACTACACAGGACATAGAGAACAGAACGTAGCAGCTAACTACACAGGACATAGAGAACAGAATGTAGCAGCTAACTACACAGGACATAGAGAACAGAATGTAGCAGCTAACTACACAGGACATAGAGAACAGAATGTAGCAGCTAACTACACAGGACATAGAGAGCAGAATGTAGCAGCTAACTACACAGGACATAGAGAACAGAATGTAGCAGCTAACTACACAGGACATAGAGAACAGAATGTAGCAGCTAACTACACAGGACATAGAGAACAGAATGTAGCAGCTAACTACACAGGACATAGAGAACAGAATGTAGCAGCTAACTACACAGGACATAGAGAACAGAACGTAGCAGCTAACTACACAGGACATAGAGAACAGAACGTAGCAGCTAACTACACAGGACATAGAGAACAGAATGTAGCAGCTAACTACACAGGACATAGAGAACAGAATGTAGCAGCTAACTACACAGGACATAGAGAACAGAATGTAGCAGCTAACTACACAGGACATAGAGAACAGAACGTAGCAGCTAACTACACAGGACATAGAGAACAGAATGTAGCAGCTAACTACACAGGACATAGAGAACAGAATGTAGCAGCTAACTACACAGGACATAGAGAACAGAATGTAGCAGCTAACTACACAGGACATAGAGAACAGAATGTAGCAGCTAACTACACAGGACATAGAGAACAGAACGTAGCAGCTAACTACACAGGACATAGAGAACAGAATGTAGCAGCTAACTACACAGGACATAGAGAACAGAATGTAGCAGCTAACTAACTACACAGGACATAGAGAACATAATGTAGCCGCTAACTACACAGGACATAGAGAACAGAATGTAGCAGCTAACTACACAGGACATAGAGAGCAGAATGTAGCAGCTAACTACACAGGACATAGAGAACAGAATGTAGCCGCTAACTACACAGGACAGAGAGAACATAATGTAGCCGCTAACTACACAGGACATAGAGAGCAGAATGTAGCAGCTAACTACACAGGACATAGAGAACAGAATGTAGCAGCTAACTACACAGGACATAGAGAACAGAATGTAGCAGCTAACTAACTACACAGGACATAGAGAACAGAATGTAGCAGCTAACTACACAGGACATAGAGAACAGAATGTAGCAGCTAACTACACAGGACATAGAGAACATAATGTAGCAGCTAACTACACAGGACAGAGAGAACAGAATGTAGCAGCTAACTAACTACACAGGACATAGAGAACAGAATGTAGCAGCTAACTACACAGGACATAGAGAACAGAATGTAGCAGCTAACTAACTACACAGGACATAGAGAACAGAATGTAGCAGCTAACTACACAGGACATAGAGAACAGAATGTAGCAGCTAACTACACAGGACATAGAGAACAGAATGTAGCAGCTAACTACACAGGACATAGAGAACAGAATGTAGCAGCTAACTACACAGGACATAGAGAACAGAATGTAGCAGCTAACTACACAGGACATAGAGAACAGAATGTAGTAGCTAACTACACAGGACATAGAGAACAGAATGTAGCAGCTAACTACACAGGACATAGAGAACAGAATGTAGCAGCTAACTACACAGGACATAGAGAACAGAATGTAGCAGCTAACTACACAGGACATAGAGAACAGAATGTAGCAGCTAACTACACAGGACATAGAGAACAGAATGTAGCAGCTAACTACACAGGACATAGAGAACAGAATGTAGCAGCTAACTACACAGGACATAGAGAACAGAATGTAGCCGCTAACTACACAGGACATAGAGAACAGAATGTAGCAGCTAACTACACAGGACATAGAGAACAGAATGTAGCAGCTAATTACACAGGACATAGAGAACAGAATGTAGTAGCTAACTACACAGGACATAGAGAACAGAATGTAGCAGCTAACTACACAGGACATAGAGAACAGAATGTAGCAGCTAACTACACAGGACATAGAGAACAGAATGTAGTAGCTAACTACACAGGACATAGAGAACAGAATGTAGTAGCTAACTACACAGGACATAGAGAACAGAATGTAGTAGCTAACTACACAGGACATAGAGAACAGAATGTAGCAGCTAACTACACAGGACATAGAGAACAGAATGTAGTAGCTAACTACACAGGACATAGAGAACAGAATGTAGCAGCTAACTACACAGGACATAGAGAACAGAATGTAGTAGCTAACTACACAGGACATAGAGAACAGAATGTAGCAGCTAACTACACAGGACATAGAGAGCAGAATGTAGCAGCTAACTACACAGGACATAGAGAACAGAATGTAGCAGCT
The DNA here is from genome assembly GCF_021184085.1 of Oncorhynchus gorbuscha. Taxonomy (NCBI): domain Eukaryota; kingdom Metazoa; phylum Chordata; class Actinopteri; order Salmoniformes; family Salmonidae; genus Oncorhynchus; species Oncorhynchus gorbuscha. Next base: position 80,479 of record NW_025745323.1, read on the forward strand.
AACTAACTACACAGGACATAGAGAACAGAATGTAGCAGCTAACTACACAGGACATAGAGAACAGAATGTAGCAGCTAACTACACAGGACATAGAGAACAGAATGTAGCAGCTAACTACACAGGACATAGAGAACAGAATGTAGCAGCTAACTACACAGGACATAGAGAGCAGAATGTAGCAGCTAACTACACAGGACATAGAGAACATAATGTAGCCGCTAACTACACAGGACATAGAGAACAGAATGTAGTAGCTAACTACACAGGACATAGAGAACAGAATGTAGTAGCTAACTACACAGGACATAGAGAACAGAATGTAGCAGCTAACTACACAGGACATAGAGAACATAATGTAGCAGCTAACTAACTACACAGGACATAGAGAACAGAATGTAGCAGCTAACTACACAGGACATAGAGAACAGAATGTAGCAGCTAACTACACAGGACATAGAGAACAGAATGTAGCCGCTAACTACACAGGACATAGAGAACAGAATGTAGCCGCTAACTACACAGGACATAGAGAACAGAATGTAGCCGCTAACTACACAGGACAGAGAGAACAGAATGTAGCAGCTAACTACACAGGACAGAGAGAACAGAATGTAGCAGCTAACTACACAAGACATAGAGAACAGAATGTAGCAGCTAACTACACAGGACAGAGAGAACAGAATGTAGCAGCTAACTACACAGGACATAGAGAACAGAATGTAGCAGCTAACTACACAGGACATAGAGAACAGAATGTAGCAGCTAACTACACAGGACATAGAGAACAGAATGTAGCAGCTAACTACACAGGACATAGAGAACAGAATGTAGCAGCTAACTACACAGGACATAGAGAACAGAATGTAGCAGCTAACTACACAGGACATAGAGAGCAGAATGTAGCCGCTAACTACACAGGACATAGAGAACAGAATGTAGCAGCTAACTACACAGGACAGATATTTTTACAGACTTTATAGTCATGTCACAGCTAACAAACATCTCTCACACCACTACAACCAACATCAATGACTATCGATCAGGCCATGGCTGAGTCCCTATTCCGTATAGAGTTGCATTACTTCTGACCAGAGCCCTATGGGCCCTGTATAAGGATAGTGTTCCATTTAGGAGGCCTCGTCTCTGTGGTGTCTGGACTGACCATGCTGTGTGTTTTGGGATGGTGCTCGTCTCAGCAGACCAGGCCGTAGCAATCCTCTGTATAGCTAAAACAATTATCCTCCTTATTAGCAGTGCTGAAGGCAGAGTCCCCCAGGGCAGTGTCTCGGCACCCCTAAAGATTGACGGTTCCGTGATAGAACAGGCCTGTAGAGTGACGGTTTCGAGTTAGAACAGGCCTGTAGAGTGACGGTTCCGTAGTAGAACAGGCCTGTAGAGTGACGGTTCCGTGGTAGAACAGGCCTGTAGAGTGACGGTTCCGTGGTAGAACAGGCCTGTAGAGTGACGGTTCCGTGGTAGAACAGGCCTGTAGAGTGACGGTTCCACGGTAGAACAGGCCTGTAGAGTGACGGTTCCGCGGTAGAACAGGCCTGTAAGAGTGACGGTTCCGTGGTAGAACAGGCCTGTAGAGTGACGGTTCCGTAGTAGAACAGGCCTGTAGAGTGACGCTTTCGAGTTAGAACAGGCCTGTAGAGTGACGGTTCCGTGGTAGAACAGGCCTGTAGAGTGACGGTTCCATAGTAGAACAGGCCTGTAGAGTGACGGTTCCGTGGTAGAACAGGCCTGTAGAGTGACGGTTCCGTAGTAGAACAGGCCTGTAGAGTGACGGTTCTGTGGTAGAACAGGCCTGTAGAGTGACGGTTCCGTGGTAGAACAGGCCTGTAGAGTGACGGTTCCCCGGTAGAACAGGCCTGTAGAATGACGGTTCCGTGGTAGAACAGGCCTGTAGAGTGACGGTTCCGTAGTAGAACAGGCCTGTAGAGTGACGGTTCCGTGGTAGAACAGGCCTGTAGAGTGACGGTTCCGTAGTAGAACAGGCCTGTAGAGTGACGGTTCTGTGGTAGAACAGGCCTGTAGAGTGACGGTTCCGTGGTAGAACAGGCCTGTAGAGTGACGGTTCCCGGTAGAACAGGCCTGTAGAATGACGGTTCCGTGGTAGAACAGGCCTGTAGAGTGACGGTTCCGTAGTAGAACAGGCCTGTAGAGTGAGGCTTTCGAGTTAGAACAGGCCTGTAGAGTGACGGTTCCATGGTAGAACAGGCCTGTAGAGTGACGGTTCCGTAGTAGAACAGGCCTGTAGAGTGACGGTTCCGTAGTAGAACAGGCCTGTAGAGCCCCTCCCCCTTCTGGGTAGAGCCCTTCTGGGTAGAGCCCCTCTGGGTAGAGCCCCTCCTGGACCCTGAGATCCAGACAGCTGCACGGTATGGGCTGGCAGAGTACTGCAGGGGGTCTGGAGGGTATGCACCTGAGGAACCTGGGACATTACCGGTCTGTCTACCTGTCTGTCTATACTGTCTGTCTACCTGTCTGTCTACCTGTCTGTCTACCTGTCTGTCTACCTGTCTGTCTATCTACCGGTCTGTCTACTGGTCTGTCTATACTGTCTGTCTACCGGTCTGTCTACCTGTCTGTCTATACTGTCCATCTATCGGTCTGTCCACCTGTCTATCTACCGATCTGTCTACCTGTCTGTCTACCTATCTATCTACATGTCTGTCGATACTGTCTGTCTACCTGTCTATCTACATGTCTGTCTACCGGTCTGTCTACCTGTCTGTCTACCTGTCTGTCTACCTGTCTGTCTACCTGTCTGTCTACCGGTCTGTCTACCGGTCTGTCTACCGGTCTGTCGATACTGTCTGTCTACCGGTCTGTCTACCGGTCTGTCTACTGGTCTGTCTACCGGTCTGTCTACCGGTCTGTCTACCGGTCTGTCTACCGGTCTGTCGATACTGTCTGTCTACCGGTCTGTCTACCGGTCTGTCGATACTGTCTGTCTACCTGTCTATCTACATGTCTGTCTGCAGGTCTGTCTACCTGTCTGTCTACCGGTCTGTCGATACTGTCTGTCTACCGGTCTGTCTGCCGGTCTGTCTGCCGGTCTGTCTGCCGGTCTGTCTACCTGTCTGTCTACCTGTCTGTCTATACTGTCTGTCTACTGTTCTGTCTGCCGGTCTGTCTGCCTGTGTGTCTATATGGTCTCCCTCTGAGGCCTTCTCTAGGAGCTGAGCCAGGGTGGGTGGGGGGGTGGGGGGGTGGAGAAGCTGGCGACAGAGGTGCTCTTTGAACCCTGTAAAGGGTTCCAGTAACCCAGGCTGGACTGGGACACACCCCTCCTCCTCCTCCTCCCACAGACACCCCAACGTCGTCCCCAGTCTCCCCAGTCCCTCAGCCTCCTTGTGTTGGAGATGGGTAGTCTTCTCAGGGCTGGTTTCAGGGGACGGATGGGGCAACGCTGGAGCTGAGACTGGGACTGTGGCTGTCTCAGGTTGCTGCTGTTCTCAGCCTTGGACCATGTGATGCTCAGTCTGATCAACAGCATCTCTCCCCTCCCCTGGGTTGGAGCCCTTGTTTCAGTCCACTCAGTCCTTCCTTGGGTTAAAGCCTTTGGATCGGTCCACTCAGAGGAGTATGGAGGGGGGTTATCTCTCAGAAGGTGTGGCTGGAATCTGTATACTTTCTCAGGACCGATGGTGTTAGATATAGCGCAGGTGGCTGTAGAAGAGGACTCTGGGATACGGGGTTTTCTATCTTCCTCTGGCTTCCTGGTTTGCGTTTCGTTGTCAGGGGTTATCGGGTACACGGCCTGCGGCGCGGGGCTGTGGAACGTGATGCGTTGGGTCTTAGTTGGAGGTGGATCAGAAATGATCTTGGACATGGTCACAACAGGTACTTTGAGGAGGTCCTCATTATTAAAACTCTTCGTCAGACCAACAGTCTTCTCTGGTAGTCCAGGGGGAATGTCTCCCTGCTTCTTCAGACCAACAGTCTTCTTCTCTGGTAGTCCAGAGGGAACGTCTCCCTGCTTCTTCAGACCAACACTCTTCTTCTCTGGTAGTCCAGAGGGAACATCTCCCTGCTTCTTCAGACCAACAGTCTTCTTCTCTGGAAATCCAGGGGGAACATCTCCCTTCTTCTCAGGCCTACAACAACAGGTGATAGACAAAATGTGACTAGAGACTGAGAATTCAGTCTTACCATCATGCAAAGCAGAGAGACACAGAGACAACAGGGACATGTAGGTGCTCTGATTTCTAACATGTTTTGAAGGGGATTTCATGTTTTCTCTCTCTGTGTGGAAAACGGCTGGCATTTAGAGTATAATATGTTGTACATTGACATTTATTGTCAGAGTCAGTTTGCAGAGTGAACACAGCAGCACGGTGTATTCTCCTAAACAAGCTCGTGTTTTATATCCCTGGAGAGATCCATCCTCTGTTTTAGGAATGGTTCTGAATCTTCTTATTATCGTTTCAGGGATGGATAATCTCAATTCAAAACAAGACCAATAAAATACTTCAATCACTAGCAGTTTGTTCGTTCCACTAATGATGCTTTGGCATTTTAACTTTATCCAAAAAGGAACACCGAAACTCCAATATCACTTCTAGATTATGTGGGGCAAAAATGGAGACATAATGAAATTTACTCTGGTAAATCCGAGGTGGTGTAGATAGCCTGAAATTAGATTCTTTATTTAATACTTTCACGAGAAAGCTAGCCCTCCGTATTGGCTGTTCGACAGAAAGCTAGCCCTCCGTATTGGCTGTTTGACAGAAAGCTAGCCCTCCGTATTGGCTGTTCGACAGAAAGCTAGCCCTCCATATTGGCTGTTCGACAGAAAGCTAGCCCTCCGTATTGGCTGTTTGACAGAAAGCTAGCCCTCCGTATTGGCTGTTCGACAGAAAGCTAGCCCTCCGTATTGGCTGTTTGACAGAAAGCTAGCCCTCCGTATTGGCTGTTTGACAGAAAGCTAGCCCTCCGTATTGGCTGTAGGACAGAAAGCTAGCCCTCCGTATTGGCTGTTCGACAGAAAGCTAGCCCTCCGTATTGGCTGTTTGACAGAAAGCTAGCCCTCCGTATTGGCTGTTCAACAGAAAGCTAGCCCTCCGTATTGGCTGTAGGACAGAAAGCTAGCCTCCGTGTTGGCTGATTAACAGAAAGCTAGCCCTCCTATTGGCTGTTTGACAGAAAGCTAGCCCTCCTATTGGCTGATTGACGGAAAGCTAGCCCTCCGTATTGGCTGTTCAACAGAAAGCTAGCCCTCCGTATTGGCTGTAGGACAGAAAGCTAGCCTCCGTGTTGGCTGATTAACAGAAAGCTAGCCCTCCTATTGGCTGTTTGACAGAAAGCTAGCCCTCCTATTGGCTGATTGACGGAAAGCTAGCCCTCCTATTGGCTGTTTGCATTCCAGAAGTACTTCTTCCTTTTTATTTCATATTGAGCCACTTTACGCCCATTTTATTAGTCCAACTGCGTTCCATGCTAGAGGAGACTGTGGTGTGTGTGTGTGTGTGTGTGTGTGTGTGTGTGTGTGTGTGTGTGTGTGTGTGTGTGTGTGTGTGTGTGTGTGTGTGTGTGTGTGTGTGTGTGTGTGTGTGTGTGTGTGTGTGTGTGTGTGTGTGTGTGTGTGTGTGTGTGTGTGTGTAATCTGCATGGCCCTCACAACTCTCCAGTTCAGCTCAGGCTCTTAACCTCTCTCTCCAACTGCTCTCTCCCTCTTTCTCGAACCAGATAGTTAAATGAATGTCTCAGAGTTCCTCTCCTCCTGCTTCCCCCCCGTTCTCCTCCTGCTTCGCCCCCGTTCTCCTCCTGCTCCCCCCCCGTTTCCTCCTGCCCCAGGCAGCAGACTGACCAGCCTTTAAATCATTAATAAGCAGAAAATGAGACCGCGTTTGTCTGCTGCCGGAGATATTGACGAGGCACTTCTTTCTCCTCTTCACCTCTCTTTTCATTTGTTGCCATGAATTTAACGAACAAGACACTCATATTTAGAGGAGCTAAAGCTGTGAAAACAGATTACTGTACGTAGACTATACCTAGGTGTATGATTACTGTATGTAGACTATACCTGGGGAGGGGTGATTACTGTACATAGATTGTACCTGGGGAGGGATGATTACTGTACGTAGACTACACCTGGGGGGGGGGTGATTACTGTACATAGATTGTACACCTGGGGAGGGATGATTACTGTATGTAGACTACACCTGGGGAGGGAAGATTGCACTGTACGTAGACTACACCTGGGGGGGATGATTGTTGTATGTAGACTACACCTGGGGAGGGATGATTGCTGTATGTAGACTACACCTGGAGAGGGATGATTGCTGTATGTAGACTATACCTGGGGAGGGATGATTGCTGTATGTAGACTACACCTGGGGAGGGATGATTGCTGTATGTAGACTATACCTGGGGAGGGATGATTGTTGTATGAATATAGACTATGATTGCTGTATGTAGACTATACCTGGGGAGGGATGATTGCTGTATGTAGACAATACCTGGGGAGGGATGATTGCTCTATGTAGACAATACCTGGGGAGGGATGATTGCTGTATGTGGACTACACCTGGGGAGGGATGATTGCTGTATGTAGACAATACCTGGGGAGGGATGATTGCTGTATGTAGACTATACCTGGGGAGGGATGATTACTGTATGTAGACTACAGCTGGGGGGGATGATTACTGTACGTAGACTACACCTGGGGAGGGATGATTACTGTATGTAGACTATACCTGGGGAGGGAGGATTGCAGTACGTAGACTACACCTGGGGGGGGGGTGACTGTATGTAGACTACACCTGGGGAGGGATGATTGCTGTATGTAGACTACACCTGGGGAGGGATGATTGCTGTATGTAGACTATACCTGGGGAGGGATGATTGCTGTATGTAGACTACACCTGGGAAGGGATGATTGGATGAATATAGACTATGATTGCTGTATGTAGACTACACCTGGGGAGGGATGATTGCTGTATGTAGACAATACCTGGGGAGGGATGATTGCTGTATGTGGACTACACCTGGGGAGGGATGATTGCTGTATGTAGACAATACCTGGGGAGGGATGATTGCTGTATGTAGACTATACCTGGGGAGGGATGATTGCTGTATGTGGACTACACCTGGGGAGGGATGATTGCTGTATGTAGACAATACCTGGGGAGGGATGATTGCTGTATGTAGACAATACCTGGGGAGGGATGATTGCTGTATGTAGACTATACCTGGGGAGGGATGATTGCTGTATGTAGACTATACCTGGGGAGGGATGATTGCTGTATGTAGACTACACCTGGGGAGGGATGATTGCTGTATGTAGACTACACCTGGGGAGGGATGATTGCTGTATGTAGACTATACCTGGGGAGGGATGATTGCTGTATGTAGACTACACCTGGGGAGGGATGATTGCTGTATGTAGACAATACCTGGGGAGGGATGATTGCTGTATGTAGACTATACCTGGGGGGGGTGATTGCTGTATGTAGACTATACCTGGGAAGGGATGATTGCTGTATGTAGACTACACCTGGGGAGGGATGATTGCTGTATGTAGACTACACCTGGGGAGGGATGATTGCTGTATGTAGACTACACCTGGGGAGGGATGATTGCTGTATGTAGACTATACCTGGGGAGGGATGATTGCTGTATATAGACTATACCTGGGGAGGGATGATTGCTGTATATAGACTATACCTGGGGAGGGATGATTGCTGTATATAGACTATACCTGGGTGGGGAGAAGCGTGAGACTCCATTATTAGCAGGACTGTGGCGGGGTCCCCCAGGGGTGTGTCCTGACGCCCCTGTAGAGTTACTGTGTGAGTAGCTCCTCTTCCTCACTTTGGGCCGTGAGTAATTAGTTAGAACCTACATTGAGAAAGGTATCTAACCTGTACCCAGCTGGACCTGGGGGTCTTTCCTGGTGCAGATGCTCGTGGGTTGTGGTAGATTTGATGATGGGTGGAAGTCTGGAACATCTCAGGTAGCCAGTACCCCTCAATTCCAGACTGGCTCTATGACAAACATAAAGAAACATGTACTGAGTGATAAAATATTAGGAACACCTGCTCTTTCCATGACACACTGCAGACTGACCAGGTGAATCCAGGTGAAAGAAGCTATGATCCCTTATTGATGTCACCTGTTAAATCCACTTCAATCAGTGTAGATGGAGGAGAGGAGACGGGGTTAAATAAGGAGTTTTAAGCCTTGAGACAATTGAGACATGGATTGTGTATGTGAGCCATTCAGAGGGTGAATGGGCAAGATAAAATATTTAAAAGCCTTTGAACAGGGTATGGTAGTAGGTGCCAGGCGCACCGGTTTTTGTCAAGAACTGCAATGCTGCTGTGTTTTTCACTCTTAGTAGTTTCCTGTGTGTATCGAGAATGGCCCACCACCCGAAGGACATCAAGACAATTTGACACAACTGTGGGAAGCACTGGAGTCAACATGGGTCAGCATCCCTGTGGAACGCTTTCAACACCTTGTAGAGTCCATATGCCCGACAAACTGATGCTGTTCTGAGTGCGAAAGGGGGGGGTGCAACTCACTATTAGGTTCCTAATGTCTGGTGTACTCTGTTTATACACATGGGGTTACATTGACTCATATAGACATGGGGTTATATTGACTCATATAGACATGGGGTTATATTGACTCATATAGACAATGGGTTATATTGACTCATATAGACAATGGGTTATATTGACTCATATAGACAATGGGTCCTATTGCCTCATATAGACATTAGGTTATATTGACTCATACAGACAATGGGTCATATTGACTCATATAGACATGGGGTTATATTGACTCATATAGACGTGGGGTTATATTGACTCATATAGACATGGGGTTATATTGCCTCATATAGGCATGGGGTCATATTGCCTCATATAGGCATGGGGTCATATTGACTCATATAGACATGGGGTTATATTGTTATATTGACTCATATATACATGGGGACTATTGACTCATAGACATGGGGTCATATTGACTCATATAGACATGGGGTTATATTGACTCATATAGACATTGGGTCACATTGACTCATATATACATGGGGTCACATTGACTCATACAGACAATGGGTCATATTGACTCATATAGACATTGGAGTCTATTGACTCATATAGACATGGGGTTATATTGACTCATAGACATGGGGTTATATTGACTCATATAGACATGGGGTTATATTGACTCATACAGACATGGGGTTATATTGACTCATATAGACATGGGGTTATATTGACTCATATAGACAATGGGTTATATTGACTCATATAGACATGGGGTTATATTGACTCATATAGACATGGGGTTATATTGACTCATACAGACATGGGGTTATATTGACTCATATAGACATGGGGTTATATTGACTCATATAGACATGGGGTTATATTGACTCATAGAGACATGGGGTTATATTGACTCATACAGGCATGGGGTTATATTGACTCATAAAGGCATGGGGTTATATTGACTCATATAGACATGGGGTTATATTGACTCATATAGACATGGGGTTATATTGTTATATTGACTCATATATACATGGGGTCATATTGACTCAAATAGACATGGGGTCATATTGACTCATATAGACATGGGGTCATATTGACTCATATAGACATGGGGTTATATTGACTCATACAGACATGGGGTTATATTGACTCATGTAGACATGGGGTTATATTGACTCATACAGACATTGGAGTCTATTGACTCATATAGACATGGGGTTATATTGACTCATGTAGACATGGGGTTATATTGACTCATACAGACATTGGAGTCTATTGACTCATATAGACATGGGGTTATATTGACTCATATAGACATGGGGTTATATTGACTCATACAGACATGGAGTTATATTGACTCATATAGACATGGGGTTATATTGACTCATATAGACATGGAGTTATATTGACTCATATAGACATGGGGTTATATTGACTCATATAGACATGTTTTTTTACTCATATAGGCATGGGGTCATATTGACTCATATAGAAATGGGGTTATATTGACTCATATAGGCATGGGGTCATATTGACTCATATAGGCATGGGGTCATATTGACTCATATAGGCATGGGTTTATATTGACTCATATAGACATGGGGTTATATTGACTCATACAGACATGGGGTCATATTGACTCAGAGACATGGGGTTATATTGACTCATATAGACATGGGGTTATATTGACTCATACAGACATGGGGTCATATTGACTCAGAGACATGGGGTTATATTGACTCATATAGGCATGGGTTTATATTGACATATATTTTTTTACTCATTTAGACATGGGGTTATATTGACTCATATAGACATGGAGTTATATTGACTCATATAGACATGGGGTTATATTGACTCATACAGACATGGGGTCATATTGACTCATATAGACATGGGGTTATATTGACTCATATAGACATGGGGTTATATTGACTCATATAGACATGGGGTTATATTGACTCATATAGACATGGGGTTATATTGACTCATATAGACATGGGGTTATATTGACTCATACAGACATGGGGTTATATTGACTCATATAGACATGGGGTTATAGTGACTCATATAGACATGGGGTTATATTGACTCATATAGACATGGGGTTATATTGACTCATATAGACATGGTGTTATATTGACTCATACAGACATGGGGTTATATTGACTCATATAGACATGGGGTTATATTGACTCATATAGACATGGGGTTATATTGACTCATACAGACATGGGGTTATATTGACTCATATAGACATGGGGTTATATTGACTCATATAGACATGGGGTTATATGGACTCATATAGACATGGGGCTATATTGACTCATATAGACATGGGGTCATATTGACTCATACAGACACGGGGTTGTATTGACTCATATATACATGGGGTTGTATTGACTCATATAGACATGGGGTCATATTGACTCATATAGACATTAGGTTATATTGACTCATATAGGCATGGGGTTGTATTGACTCATATAGACATGGGGTCATATTGACTCATATAGACATGGGGTTATATTGACTCCAGTTCCATCCAAAGCATTTTCCCTCAGGGACAGGAAGTGTTGCATGTCAATGAAAGAAGTGAGGAAGTACCTGGGGTCAGGATGAATCTTAGTAACAGGGGGCAGTCTGAGCTCGGGGACGGTGTGTCTCTTCGGGAAGCCCCGTGACCTTTTCACCTTTGAGGCGTGACTCAGGGTGCTTCTCATACTGGGCATGCTCCGTAGGCTCAGCGTCTCTTCCTGGTCTTCCTCATCCAGGGCTCCTCTTCTCGTTGCACCAGGCAGCGGGGCCAGATCTCTAGTCACATCCTGAACCAAATGAAAACACAGAGGGGGGTTGTGTTCATATGATGCTCTGTCTGAAACCCCTATCTGATCTTTCCAGATCTACAGGAAGGGCGTAGAGGGTCGAAGACAGGGGGGGGGGGTGTTCATATGATGCTCTGTCTGAAACCCTCATCTGATCTTTCCAGATCTACAGGAAGGGTGTAGAGGGTCGTAGACAGGGGGGTGTTCATATGATGCTCTGTCTGAAACCCTTATCTGACCTTTCCAGATCTACAGGAAGGGCGTAGAGGGTCATAGACCCAAGAAGCCTGTGCTTTCCCTAAATCCTATTCCAGAGTGTTAGAAGACAGGATAGCATCTGTATGAAGATGACTTAGTAGCTACTGTTCCTGTACTCTACCTTACGGTGCTGCAGGTAGGCTGGCTCTGAGTAGTATGAGAGGACAGGGGAAACGGTCTCTCTGTGGGGTGACTGGGTTCTCTTCATGATCCTGGGGAGGTGCATCTTATTAAGGAAGTGCTGCTGATCAGAGGGCCTGTCCACAAGACACATGGATGTTTCCTCAGAAAGGACGAGGAAACAGGGTGATATAGATCTCTGGTACCTATATACGTTGTACAACTTTTATAGCGATAAAACAATGTCAATAAACAACGATGAATATCCAATCCTGATATTGTGTAGTATGTGTTCAACTTCCCTAGAGATAAAGAAACGTTGTTTATCCACAACGTTTAACCAATCCTGATATTGAACAATTGAACTTTTTTTTTTGCATGAATATATTATAAACCCACTCACCAGCCTCTTGTTCCTTCAATGAAGTGTTTCTTTGTCAGCTCCGGATGCTGCTGTTGTCCTCGTATCTACTGTAGAAGAGCCGGGAGACAGAAAATAGCTTTTAAAAACCTTTAAATGAAGTTTCCAAACTGAGAATTAATCTAAACATTCCTATTCATTAGAATGAGCATTTTGTTGTTGTGGTAATTATTCATTCTTTCAGCCAGCAGCACCGGTAAGATTCTATTAGTGCGGGAAGCCGTTTATTTATTTATATTTGCATATAAATAGCATTTTGCTGCTTTAATTCCAGCCCTGGGCAGAGGAAAACCATGTTTAATGATTGCTTGGATGGTAATCTGACAAACTGATTCAAGAGAAGTCTTTTAAAATTAACCCGCTTAGTGTTTTTAAGGTAAAATTGTTGATTAAGTTTCAAATTTGCCATGAAATAACCGGTTGTATCGGGTCCACTCCTGTCTCTCTGCCAAAACACAAAAACTCTAAAACACTCAAGTCAAGTCATTTCTAGTGGTCCTTAACCCTCACATGAACTCGGGAATGCTGCCTACAACCTCATGGTAATGATGAGTATTCGGACAAAATCAGATCGCTTTATCACACGCCAGACCTTTCTTGAGTTGAAGAACAAACTCAAACGTGTTTTGTGTTTCTGCAGAATAAAGCTGTAGCGTACATCTTACCTTAAAAGACACAGAGTTACGTTATTGTGTAAAGTTCAGTAGTGAGTCGTACCTGAGTGCTGGTCATGTCAGCCGTTGAGCAGGGTGGCTAGTGGGAGGTAGAGTGTTGAGGAGGCTCCTGAGTGCCTGCCTCTGCCTCTGCCCCCTCTTACCTCTTGCAGAGGGACACCGGGAACTAACACGGAGGGGATAGGTCAGCTCTAAAGTCCCAGTTAAGCCAGCCCACTGCTGCTGATGGGTTCTTCTATGGGGACGGACAAATAAAACTTCCGGAACCTTCTTTTCTTTCTAAGAGTGTAGCTGTCTATGACATCATAAGCTTCTTAGAACCTGTTTTATTTCTTCCTAAGAGTGTAGCTGTCGATGACATCATACGCTTCTTAGAACCTGTTTTATTTCTTCCTAAGAGTGTAGCTGTCTATGACATCATAAGCTTCTTAGAACCTGTTTTATTTCTTCCTAAGAGTGTAGCTGTCTATGACATCATACGCTTCTTAGAACCTGTTTTATTTCTTCCTAAGAGTGTAGCTGTCTATGACATCATACGCTTCTTAGAACCTGTTTTATTTCTTCCTAAGAGTGTAGCTGTCTATGACATCATACGCTTCTTAGAACCTGTTTTATTTCTTCCTAAGAGTGTAGCTGTCTATGACATCATAAGCTTCTTAGAACCTGTTTTATTTCTTCCTAAGAGTGTAGCTGTCTATGACATCATACGCTTCTTAGAACCTGTTTTATTTCTTCCTAAGAGTGTAGCTGTCTATGACATCATATGCTTCTTAGAACCTGTTTTATTTCTTCCTAAGAGTGTAGCTGTCTATGACATCATAAGCTTCTTAGAATCTGTTTTTTTTTCTTTCTAAGAGTGTAGCTGTCTATGACATCATAAGCTAGCCATATCAGGGCTATGGGCTGGCCGTACTCCTTCAATAAGACCCCACACAAAACAGGGACTACTCCGTCTGAAGGACCAGGGACTACTCAGTCTGAAGGACCAGGGACTACTCAGTCTGAAGTACCAGGGACTACTCAGTCTAAAGGACCAGGGACTACTCAGTCTAAAGGACCAGAGACTACTCAGTCTAAAGGACCAGAGTCTACTCAGTCTGAAGGACCAGGGACTACTCAGTCTGAAGGACCAGGGACTACTCAGTCTGAAGGACCAGGGACTACCCAGTCTGAAGGAACAGGGACTACTCAGTCTGAAGGAACAGGGACTACTCAGTCTGAAACACCAGGGACTACTCAGTCTAAAGGACCAGGGACTACTCAGTCTGAAGGACCAGGGACTACCCAGTCTGAAGGACCAGGGACTACCCAGTCTGAAGGACCAGGGACTACTCAGTCTGAAGGACCAGGGACTACTCAGTCTGAAGGACCAGGGACTACTCAGTCTGAAGGACCAGGGACTACTCAGTCTGAAGGACCAGGGACAGTTGATTGCATCAGAATAGATTTAGGCTACCGTCATCTAGATTTATAGGATTTTACCTTGAGGTTTGAAATGATTTTGCCCTTAAAGTATGTGTTTTTTCCCTCCAGGTATACAATTATCACTGATTAACAGAACAGAACATTACCTTAGACTATGAACTTGTTTCCTCTGACTGGTTTCCACAGCCAACCTGAGTTGAGCCCTGTGTTTATGACATCTGGGTTTGAGAGATCTGTGAGTTGAGCCCTGTGTTTATGACATCTGGGTTTGAGAGATCTGTGAGTTGAGCCCTGTGTTTATGACATCTGGGTTTGAGAGATCTGTGAGTTGAGCCCTGTGTTTGAGAGATCTGTGACCTGAGCCCTGTGTTTATGACATCTGGGTTTGAGAGATCTGTGAGTTGAGCCCTGTGTTTATGACATCTGGGTTTGAGAGATCTGTGTGTTGAGCCCTGTGTTTGAGAGATATGTGTGTTGAGCCCTGTGTTTGAGATGAGATCTGTAAGTTGAGCCCTGTGTTTGAGATGAGATCTGTAAGTTGAGCCCTGTGTTTGAGAGATATGTAAGTTGAGCCCTGTGTTTGAGAGATATGTAAGTTGAGCCCTGTGTTTGAGAGATATGTAAGTTGAGCCCTGTGTTTGAGAGATATGTAAGTTGAGCCCTGTGTTTGAGAGATATGTAAGTTGAGCCCTGTGTTTGAGAGATATGTAAGTTGAGCCCTGTGTTTGAGAGATGTGTGTTGAGCCCTGTTTGTGATTAGATATTAAAAACTCTAGCTGCATCGGGGACCCCCACCTGATTCAACTTGTCAACTAATCACCAAGCCCTTGAATAGGTGAATCAGGTGAGCTAGTTGAGAGCTACAACCACAATGTGAAACGTCTGGGGGACCCCGAAGGGAGGGTTGAGAAACACGGCTTTAGAGGCGGCTCAGTGGACTGTAAACATTCCTATCAGCAAAAACACAGAGGAGATAACAGAGAGGACCAGTCTGGATACTTTCTACATTGTCCAGGCTGGTCCTCTTCTACTAGAAAGGAGGTAACAGAGAGGACCGGAGAGGAGAGTTCCCCAACAGGCCACACCAGAGGGACTAAGCCCCACCTACAGTGTTCTCCCAGAGTAGAGCTCTCCTATTAGGCCACACCAGAGGGACTAAGCCCCGCCTACAGTGTTCTCTCAGAGGAGAGCTCTCCTATCAGGCCACACCAGAGGGACTAAGCCCCGCCTACAGTGTTCTCCCAGAGGAGAGCTCTCCTATTAGGCCACACCAGAGGGACTAAGCCCCGCCTACAGTGTTCTCCCAGAGGAGAGCTCTCCTATTAGGCCACACCAGAGGGACTAAGCCCCGCCTACAGTGTTCTCCCAGAGGAGAGCTCTCCTATCAGGCCACACCAGAGGGACTAAGCCCCACCTACAGTGTTCTCCCAGAGTAGAGCTCTCCTATCAGGCCACACCAGAGGGACTAAGCCCCACCTACAGTGTTCTCCCAGAGGAGAGCTCTCCTATCAGGCCACACCAGAGGGACTAAGCCCCACCTACAGTGTTCTCCCAGAGTAGAGCTCTCTTAACAGGCCACACCAGCATCACACATTCCAGACACTACAATCATTAGCTCCCTCACATAATCCACACAAAGCACACACACTCACCGAGCATAGAGCTGTTGCTGCTAGTTCCAGCATATATAGACCATTTACAAGGACTATCCAATGAAGTGGGACCTAAATACCTGATAGTCTTTCTCTGTCATTGTTTGGTTTTAGTTGCAGTTTCAGAGATAAGTTCATGTTGTGTGGAGAGATAGAATACCAGTTCAGTTCATGTTGTGTGGAGAGATAGAATACCAGTTCAGTTCATGTTGTGTGGAGAGATAGAATACCAGTTCAGTTCATGTTGGAGAGATAGAATACCAGTTCAGTTCATGTTGGAGAGATAGAATACCAGTTCAGTTCATGTTGGAGAGATAGAATACCAGTTCAGTTCATGTTGTGTGGAGAGATAGAATACCAGTTCAGTTCATGTTGGAGAGATAGAATACCAGTTCAGTTCATGTTGGAGAGATAGAATACCAGTTCAGTTCATGTTGTTGGAGAGATAGAATACCAGTTCAGTTCATGTTGTGTGGAGAGATAGAATACCAGTTCAGTTCATGTTGTGTGGAGAGATAGAATACCAGTTCAGTTCATGTTGGAGAGATAGAATACCAGTTCAGTTCATGTTGGAGAGATAGAATACCAGTTCAGTTCATGTTGTGTGGAGAGATAGAATACCAGTTCAGTTCATGTTGGAGAGATAGAATACCAGTTCAGTTCATGTTGGAGAGATAGAATACCAGTTCAGTTCATGTTGTGTGGAGAGATAGAATACCAGTTCAGTTCATGTTGTGTGGAGAGATAGAATACCAGTTCAGTTCATGTTGTGTGGAGAGATAGAATACCAGTTCAGTTCATGTTGTGTGGAGAGATAGAATACCAGTTCAGTTCATGATTGTTGTGGAGAGATAGAATACCAGTTCAGTTCATGTTGGAGAGATAGAATACCAGTTCAGTTCATGAATACCAGTTGTTGGAGAGATAGAATACCAGTTCAGTTCATGTTGGAGAGATAGAATACCAGTTCAGTTCATGTTGGAGAGATAGAATACCAGTTCAGTTCATGTTTGGAGAGATAGAATACCAGTTCAGTTCATGTTGTGTGGAGAGATAGAATACCAGTTCAGTTCATGTTGTGTGGAGAGATAGAATACCAGTTCAGTTCATGTTGTGTGGAGAGATAGAATACCAGTTCAGTTCATGTTGGAGAGATAGAATACCAGTTCAGTTCATGTGTGGAGAGATAGAATACCAGTTCAGTTCATGTGTGGAGAGATAGAATACCAGTTCAGTTCATGTTGGAGAGATAGAATACCAGTTCAGTTCATGTTGTTTGGAGAGATAGAATACCAGTTCAGTTCATGTTGTGTGGAGAGATAGAATACCAGTTCAGTTCATGTTGTGTGGAGAGAGAATACCAGTTCAGATAGAATACCAGTTCAGTTCATGTTGGAGAGATAGAATACCAGTTCAGTTCAGTTACCAGTTCAGTTCATGTTGTGTGGAGAGATAGAATACCAGTTCAGTTCATGTTGTGTGGAGAGATAGAATACCAGTTCAGTTCATGTTGTGTGGAGAGATAGAATACCAGTTCAGTTCATGTTGTGTGGAGAGATAGAATACCAGTTCAGTTCATGTTGTGTGGAGAGATAGAATACCAGTTCAGTTCATGTTGTGTGGAGAGATAGAATACCAGTTCAGTTCATGTTGGAGAGATAGAATACCAGTTCAGTTCATGTTGGAGAGATAGAATACCAGTTCAGTTCATGTGTGGAGAGATAGAATACCAGTTCAGTTCATGTGTGGAGAGATAGAATACCAGTTCAGTTCATGTTGTGTGGAGAGATAGAATACCAGTTCAGTTCATGTTGTGTACCAGTTCAGATGTTGAGATAGAATACCAGTTCATGTTGTGTGGAGAGTTCAGTTCATGTTGTGTGGAGAGATAGAATACCAGTTCAGTTCAGATAGAATCAGTTCAGTTGTGTGGAGAGATAGAATACCAGTTCAGTTCATGTTGTGTGGAGAGATAGAATACCAGTTCAGTTCATGTTGTGTGGAGAGATAGAATACCAGTTCAGTTCATGTTGTGTGGAGAGATAGAATACCAGTTCAGTTCATGTTGTGTGGAGAGATAGAATACCAGTTCAGTTCATGTTGTGTGGAGAGATAGAATACCAGTTCAGTTCATGTTGTGTGGAGAGATAGAATACCAGTTCAGTTCATGTTGTGTGGAGAGATAGAATACCAGTTCAGTTCATGTTGGAGAGATAGAATACCAGTTCAGTTCATGTTGTGTGGAGAGATAGAATACCAGTTCAGTTCATGTTGTGTGGAGAGATAGAATACCAGTTCAGTTCATGTTGGAGAGATAGTTCAGTTCATGTTGTGTGGAGAGATAGAATACCAGTTCAGTTCATGTTGTGTGGAGAGATAGAATACCAGTTCAGTTCATGTTGTGTGGAGAGATAGAATACCAGTTCAGTTCATGTTGGAGAGATAGAATACCAGTTCAGTTCATGTTGTGTGGAGAGATAGAATACCAGTTCAGTTCATGTTGTGTGGAGAGATAGAATACCAGTTCAGTTCATGTTGTGTGGAGAGATAGAATACCAGTTCAGTTCATGTTGTGTGGAGAGATAGAATACCAGTTCAGTTCATGTTGTGTGGAGAGATAGAATACCAGTTCAGTTCATGTTGTGTGGAGAGATAGAATACCAGTTCAGTTCATGTTGTGTGGAGAGATAGAATACCAGTTCAGTTCATGTTGTGTGGAGAGATAGAATACCAGTTCAGTTCATGTTGTGTGGAGAGATAGAATACCAGTTCAGTTCATGTTGTGTGGAGAGATAGAATACCAGTTCAGTTCATGTTGTGTGGAGAGATAGAATACAGTTCAGTTCAGTTCAGTTGTACCAGTTGTTTGGAGAGATAGAATACCAGTTCAGTTCATGTTGGAGAGATAGAATACCAGTTCAGTTCATGTTGTGTGGAGAGATAGAATACCAGTTCAGTTCATGTTGTGTGGAGAGATAGAATACCAGTTCAGTTCATGTTGTGTGGAGAGAGAGTTCATAGAATACCAGTTCAGTTCATGTTGTGTGGAGAGATAGAATACCAGTTCAGTTCATGTTGTGTGGAGAGATAGAATACCAGTTCAGTTCATGTTGTGTGGAGAGATAGAATACCAGTTCAGTTCATGTTGTGTGGAGAGATAGAATACCAGTTCAGTTCATGTTGTGTGGAGAGATAGAATACCAGTTCAGTTCATGTGGAGAGATAGAATACCAGTTCAGTTCATGTTGGAGAGATAGAATACCAGTTCAGTTCATGTGTGGAGAGATAGAATACCAGTTCAGTTCAGTTCAGTTCATGTTGGAGAGATAGAATACCAGTTCAGTTCATGTTGTGTGGAGAGATAGAATACCAGTTCAGTTCATGTTGTGTGGAGAGATAGAATACCAGTTCAGTTCATGTTGTTGGAGAGATAGAATACCAGTTCAGTTCAGATAGAATCAGTTCAGTTCATGTGTGGAGAGATAGAATACCAGTTCAGTTCATGTTGTGTGGAGAGATAGAATACCAGTTCAGTTCATGTTGGAGAGATAGAATACCAGTTCAGTTCATGTTGTGTGGAGAGATAGAATACCAGTTCAGTTCATGTTGTGTGGAGAGATAGAATACCAGTTCAGTTCCAGTTCAGTTCATGTTGTGTGGAGAGATAGAATACCAGTTCAGTTCATGTTGTGTGGAGAGATAGAATACCAGTTCAGTTCATGTTGTGTGGAGAGATAGAATACCAGTTCAGTTCATGTGTGGAGAGATAGAATACCAGTTCAGTTCATGTTGTGTGGAGAGATAGAATACCAGTTCAGTTTGTTGTGTGGAGAGATAGAATACCAGTTCAGTTCATGTGTGGAGAGATAGAATACCAGTTCAGTTCATGTTGGAGAGATAGAATACCAGTTCAGTTCATGTTGGAGAGATAGAATACCAGTTCAGTTCATGTTGTGTGGAGAGATAGAATACCAGTTCAGTTCATGTTGTGTGGAGAGATAGAATACCAGTTCAGTTCATGTTGTGTGGAGAGATAGAATACCAGTTCAGTTCAGTTGTTTGTGTGGAGAGATAGAATACCAGTTCAGTTCATGTTGTGTTGGAGAGATAGAATACCAGTTCAGTTCATGTTGTGTGGAGAGATAGAATACCAGTTCAGTTCATGTTGTGTGGAGAGATAGAATACCAGTTCAGTTCATGTTGTGTGGAGAGATAGAATACCAGTTCAGTTCATGTTGTGTGGAGAGATAGAATACCAGTTCAGTTCATGTTGTGTGGAGAGATAGAATACCAGTTCAGTTCATGTTGTGTGGAGAGATAGAATACCAGTTCAGTTCATGTTGTGTGGAGAGATAGAATACCAGTTCAGTTCATGTTGTTGGAGAGATAGAATACCAGTTCAGTTCATGTTGTGTGGAGAGATAGAATACCAGTTCAGTTCATGTTGTGTGGAGAGATAGAATACCAGTTCAGTTCATGTTGTGTGGAGAGATAGAATACCAGTTCAGTTCATGTTGTGTGGAGAGATAGAATACCAGTTCAGTTCATGTTGTGGAGAGATAGAATACCAGTTCAGTTCATGTTGTGTGGAGAGATAGAATACCAGTTCAGTTCATGTTGTGTGGAGAGATAGAATACCAGTTCAGTTCATGTTGTGTGGAGAGATAGAATACCAGTTCAGTTCATGTTGTGGAGAGATAGAATACCAGTTCAGTTCATGGAGAGATAGAATACCAGTTCAGTTCATGTTGTGTGGAGAGATAGAATACCAGTTCAGTTCATGTTGGAGAGATAGAATACCAGTTCAGTTCATGTTGGAGAGATAGAATACCAGTTCAGTTCATGTTGATGTGGAGAGATAGAATACCAGTTCAGTTCATGTTGTTGGATAGAATACCAGAGTTCAGAATAGAACCAGTTCAGTTCATGTTGTGTGGAGAGATAGAATACCAGTTCAGTTCATGTTGTGTGGAGAGATAGAATACCAGTTCAGTTCATGTTGTGTGGAGAGATAGAATACCAGTTCAGTTCATGTTGTGTGTTCATGTTGTGTGGAGAGATAGAATACCAGTTCAGTTCATGTTGTGTGGAGAGAATACCAGATAGAATACCAGTTCAGTTCATGTTGTGTGGAGAGATAGAATACCAGTTCAGTTCATGTTGGAGAGATAGAATACCAGTTCAGTTCAGAGATAGAATACCAGTTCAGTTCATGTTGTGTGGAGAGATAGAATACCAGTTCAGTTCATGTTGTGTGGAGAGATAGAATACCAGTTCAGTTCATGTTGTGTGGAGAGATAGAATACCATCAGTTCATGTTGTGTGGAGAGATAGAATACCAGTTCAGTTCATGTTGTGTGGAGAGATAGAATACCAGTTCAGTTCGGAGGTACCAGTTCAGTTCATGTTGTGTGGAGATAGAATACCAGTTCAGTTCATGTTGTGGAGAGATAGAATACCAGTTCAGTTCATGTTGGAGAGATAGAATACCAGTTCAGTTCATGTTGTGTGGAGAGATAGAATACCAGTTCAGTTCATGTTGTGTGGAGAGATAGAATACCAGTTCAGTTCATGTTGTGTGGAGAGATAGAATACCAGTTCAGTTCATGTTGTGTGGAGAGATAGAATACCAGTTCAGTTCATGTTGTGTGGAGAGATAGAATACCAGTTCAGTTCATGTTGTGTGGAGAGATAGAATACCAGTTCAGTTCATGTTGTGAGATGGAATACCAGAGATAGAATACCAGTTCAGTTCATGTTGTGTTCAGTTCAGATAGAATACCAGTTCAGTTCATGTTGTGTGGAGAGATAGAATACCAGTTCAGTTCATGTTGTGTGGAGAGATAGAATACCAGTTCAGTTCATGTTGTGTGGAGAGATAGAATACCAGTTCAGTTCATGTTGGAGAGATAGAATACCAGTTCAGTTCATGTTGTTGGAGAGATGGAATACCAGTTCAGTTCATGTTGGAGAGATAGAATACCAGTTCAGTTCATGTTGGAGAGATAGAATACCAGTTCAGTTCATGTTGGAGAGATAGAATACCAGTTCAGTTCATGTTGTGTGGAGAGAAGTCATTTTAACCTTTATTTAACTAGGTAAGTCAGTTAAGAACAAATTCTTATTTACAATGACAGCCTAGGAACAGTGGGTTGACTGCCTGTTCAGGGGCGGAACGACATATTCTATTTGATCCAGCAACCTTCCAGTTACTGGGCCCGATGCTCTAACCACTAGGCTACCTGCCGCCCCACGTAGCCTAGTGGTTAAATAAAACCAGTTCACTTCCAGTTACTGGTCCCGATGCTCTAACCACTAGGCTACCTGCCGCCCCACGTAGCCTAGTGGTTAAATAAAACCAGTTCCCTTCCAGTTACTGGGCCCGATGCTCTAACCACTAGGCTACCTGCCGCCCCACGTAGCCTAGTGGTTAAATAAAACCAGTTCACTTCCAGTTACTGGTCCCGATGCTCTAACCACTAGGCTACCTGCCGCCCCACGTAGCCTAGTGGTTAAATAAAACCAGTTCCCTTCCAGTTACTGGCCCCGATGCTCTAACCACTAGGCTACCTGCCGCCCCACGTAGCCTAGTGGTTAAATAAAACCAGTTCACTTCCAGTTACTGGTCCCGATGCTCTAACCACTAGGCTACCTGCCGCCCCACGTAGCCTAGTGGTTAAATAAAACCAGTTCCCTTCCAGTTACTGGCCCCGATGCTCTAACCACTAGGCTACCTGCCGCCCCACGTAGCCTAGTGGTTAAATAAAACCAGTTCACTTCCAGTTACTGGTCCCGATGCTCTAACCACTAGGCTACCTGCCGCCCCACGTAGCCTAGTGGTTAAATAAAACCAGTTCAGCAATGTTGTTTGTCTTTAATCTATAATATTTACTGGTGACCACTGCTCCCTACTGGTCAATGGCAGAGTGAAGTCAGTCTAAGAACCTCAACGGAGTCTAAGGCTACATTCCAAATGACCTTCCTTCCCCTGGAAGTGTGTACACACCAGTGTAAACATACATACTTCAGGAGAAGGGTGGAGAATGGGGATACAGCCGGAGGTAAAAGATGTCCACTCCACTTCTTCTCCTTGATGAGGCTCATTAAATGATCCTTCAACCTTCCAAAGCTTATTATCAGCCCTCTAATTGGCCCTCCACGTTAATGAGTTAATTAGCTTACTTGCTCGCGTGGAACATTAGATTTCCCCCTTTTTCATCTGATCAGCAACAAACTGGAGACAAGTGAGACAAACGTTGAGGAACTTTACAAAAGTTCATTTTGATTCTTGAAGTGGCATGTAGCCGAGCGGTTAAAGAGCTGGTCCAGTAACTAAGAAGTAGCCGGTTCGAATACTTGAGCAGACGATGTGAGAAAAATCTGTCGATGTGCCCTTGAGCAAGGCACTTCATCTTAATTTGATCTAGGGGTGCTGTACTACTATGGCTAAACCCTGTGAAACCGCACATTTCACTGACCTATCCTGGTGTATGTGACAATAAAACAGATTTATTTTGATGATCTGGGATGTCCTCGCCATCTTTGGCGCGTTTACAATGCTGATAGGTGTACTTCTTAGGACTATAAAACTGAACAGACATGGATCAGTCGTTTAGCGTTGAGTAGCTGGTGACCTTTGCAGAGATAAGGATTTTCTATGATGAACGACATCTTTAAAAAGGTTTGGGTTTTCATCAACTGGACGTATTATCTATGTTGGGTTATGAGGCTCGCTGCAGTCAACTAACAGTCAGCTTGGAGGGTAGCATTCTTTGAAAAGAATCGGCACATCTTTTACCATCTTTAGAATGGATGGTGAGTATTGGCCTGCTGCTTGGAGGATAGCATTATGGTACTGGCCTGCTGCTTGGAGGGTAGCATTATGGTACTGGCCTGCTGCTTGGAGGGTAGCATTATGGTACTGGCCTGCTGCTTGGAGGGTAGCATTATGGTACTGGCCTGCTGCTTGGAGGGTAGCATTATGGTACTGGCCTGCTGCTTGGAGGGTAGCATTATGGAACTGGCCTGCTGCTTTGAGGATAGCATTATGGCACTGGCCTGCTGCTTGGAGGGTAGCATTATGGCACTGGCCTGCTGCTTGGAGGATAGCATTATGGAACTGGCCTGCTGCTTGGAGGATAGCATTATGGCACTGGCCTGCTGCTTGGAGGGTAGCATTATGGTACTGGCCTGCTGCTTGGAGGGTAGCATTATGGAACTGGCCTGCTGCTTGGAGGGTAGCATTATGGCACTGGCCTGCTGCTTGGAGGATAGCATTATGGCACTGGCCTGCTGCTTGGAGGATAGCATTATGGAACTGGCCTGCTGCTTGGAGGATAGCATTATGGAACTGGCCTGCTGCTTGGAGGATAGCATTATGGCACTGGCCTGCTGCTTGGAGATAGCATTAGCATTATGGCATTACTGGCCTGCTGCTTGGAGGATAGCATTATGGCACTGGCCTGCTGCTTGGAGGATAGCATTATGGTACTGGCCTGCTGCTTGGAGAGTAGCATTATGGCACTGGCCTGCTGCTTGGATAGGTACTGGCCTGCTGCTTGGAGGATAGCATTATGGCACTGGCCTGCTAGCATTATGGCACTGGCCTGCTGCTTGGAGGATAGCATTATGGTACTGGCCTGCTGCTTGGAGGATAGCATTATGGCACTGGCCTGCTGCTTGGAGAGTAGCATTATGGTACTGGCCTGCTGCTTGGAGGGTAGCATTATGGCACTGGCCTGCTGCTTGGAGGGTAGCATTATGGTACTGGCCTGCTGCTTGGAGGATAGCATTATGGCACTGGCCTGCTGCTTGGAGGATAGCATTATGGTACTGGCCTGCTGCTTGGAGGGTAGCATTATGGTACTGGCCTGCTGCATTATGGACTGGCCTGCTGCTTGGAGGTAGCATTAGCATGGCACTGGCCTGCTGCTTGGAGGATAGCATTATGGCACTGGCCTGCTGCTTGGAGGATAGCATTATGGAACTGGCCTGCTGCTTGGAGCATTATGGCATTGGCCTGCTGTAGCATTATGGCACTGGCCTGCTGCTTGGAGGATAGCATTATGGCACTGGCCTGCTGCTAGCATTATGGTACTGGCCTGCTGCTTGGAGGATAGCATCATGGCACTGGCCTGCTGCTTGGAGGATAGCATTATGGAACTGGCCTGCTGCTTGGAGGGTAGCATTATAGCATGAATTACATGTGTTTAACATAGGCAGACCAATTATGCATGTTTCTTTCTCACTCATTGGTCTTTTGACCAATTGGATCAGCTCTGAAAAAGATCTGTGATTGGTCAAAAGACCAATTAGTAGAAAAAAAATATCAGAATTGTTCTGCCAAACACAACCATGGTTTCACACTTGTAACTGCAACAACATTTTGCTCAGGGACCCGAAAAGGCAGGGCCGGCTCTGGCTGCATGTCTGGGTATGGATAGGGCCCCGAAAAGGCTAGGGCCGGCTCTGGGTGCATGTCTGGGTATGGATAGGGCCCCTAAAAGGCCAGGGCCGGCTCTGGGTGCATGTCTGGGTATGGACGTGGGTACGTAGACCTACGAGCCACTGCGGGCCCTCATGTTGTGTTCAGATTTTTTGTGGCCCCCATCAAATGTGCCCATCCCTGCACTAGAGGGATCGTGAATGACAGCATTAATTCAGGCAGAAATTGACCTCTTTATTTGGGCATTTTTCCATAGAAGGATTTATTTACCTCATCACACCTGAACCCTCAAGAGCACGAAATACTGAGCTTTACATACACAGCTGAAGTCAGAAGTTTACATACACAAGTTTTAATGATTCCAACCTAAGTGTTTCAACCACTCCACACATTTCTTGTTAACAAACTATAGTTTTGGCAAGTCTGTTAGGACATCTACTTTGTGCACGACAAGTCATTTTTCCAACAATTGTTTATAGCTTATTTCACTGTATTACACTTCCAGTGGGTCAGAAGTTTACATACACTAAGTTGACTGTGCCTTTAAACAGCTTATAAAATTCCAGAAAATTACGTCATTGCTTTAGAAGCTTCTGATAGGCTAATTGACCTCATTTGAGTCAATTGGAGGTGTACCTGTGGATGTATTTCAAGGCCTACCTTCAAACTCAGTGCCTCTTTCCATGACATCACGGGGAAATCTAAAGAAATCAGTCAAACATGGTAGACCTCCAGAAGTCTGGTTCATCCTTGGAAGAAATGTCCAAATATCTGAAGGTACCATGTTCATCTGTACAAACAATAGTATGTAAGTATAAACACCATGGGACCACGCAGCCGTCATACCGCTCAGGAAGGAGACGCGTTCTGTCTCCAAGAGATGAACGTACTTTGGTGTGAAAAGTGCAAATCAATCCCAGAACAACAGCAAAGGACCTTGTGAAGATGCTGGAGGAAACAGGAACAAAAGTATCTATATCCACAGTAAAACGAGTCTTATATCGACATAACCTGAAAGGCCGCTCAGCAAGGAAGAAGCCACAGCTCCAAAACTGCCATAAAAAAAGCCAGACTACTGTTTGCACATGGGGACAAAGATCGTACTTTTTGGAGAAATGCCCTCTGGTCTGATGAAACAAAAATAGAACTGTTTGTCCATAATGACCATCATTATGGAGGGAAAAGGGGGAGGCTTGCAAGCCGAAGAACACCATCCCAACCAGCATCATGTTGTGGGGCTGCTTTCCTGCAGGGGGGACTGGTGCACTTCACAAAATAGATGACATCATGAGGAAAGGAAAATGATGTGGATTTATTGAAGCAACATCTCAAGACATCAGCCAGGAAGTTAAAGCTTGGTCGCAAATGGGTCTTCCAAATGGACAATGACCCCAAGCATACTTCCAAAGTTGTGGCAAAATGTCTTAAGGACAACAAAGTCAAGGTATTGGAGGGGCCATCACAAAGCCCTGACCTCAATCCTGCAGAACATTTGTGGGCAGAACTGAAAAAGCGTGTGCGAGCAAGGAGGCCTACAAACCTGACTCAGTTACACCGGCTCTGTCAGGAGGAATGGACCAAAATTCACCCAACGTATTGTGGGAAGCTTGTGGAAGGCTACCCAAAACGTTTGACCCAAGTTAAACAATTTAAAGGCAACGTAACCAAAAACACTCAATTTGTATGTTAACTTCTGACCCACTGAGAATGTGATGAAAGAAATAAAAAGCTGAAATAAAATCACTCATTATTCTGACATTTCACATTCTTAAAATAAAGTGGTGATCCTAACTGACCTAAGACAGGGAGTTTTTTTTTACCAGGATTAAATGACAGGAATTGCGAAAAAATGAGTTTAAATGTATTTGGCTCAGGTGTATGTAAACTTCCGACTTCAACTGTATCTATACATGTAAACCTATAGCTTCATATATCTACACATATAAACCTGTAGTCAGTGTATAAACTATACTCCTGCACCTTTCTGTGCCGTGCACATGGAGCTCACATCGACAGCAGCCACGTCGGACTCCATACTGTTACGGCTCCCTCTCTCAGTTCCTTCAGGAAGGACTGTCTCTCAGTGGGGGGACATCAGACTGCCTCTCAGTGGGGGGACATCAGACTGTCTCTCAGTGGGGGACATCAGACTGGGACATCAGACTGCCTCTCAGTGGGGGGACATCAGACTGCCTCTCAGTGGGGGGGGACATCAGACTGCCTCTCAGTGGGGGGCATCAGACTGCCTCTCAGTGGGGGGGCATCAGACTGCCTCTCAGTGGGGGGGGCATCAGACTGCCTCTCAGTGGGGGGGGGCATCAGACTGCCTCTCAGTGGGGGGGGCATCAGACTGCCTCTCAGTGGGGGACATCAGACTGCCTCTCAGTGGGGACATCAGACTGCCTCTCAGTGGGGGGGGGCATCAGACTGCCTCTCAGTGGGGGGGCATCAGACTGCCTCTCAGTGGGGGGGGGGGACATCAGACTGCCTCTCAGTGGGGGGACATCAGACTGCCTCTCAGTGGGGGGGACATCAGACTGCCTCTCAGTGGGGGGGGGGGACATCAGACTGCCTCTCAGTGGGGGGGACATCAGACTGCCTCTCAGTGGGGGGACATCAGACTGCCTCTCAGTGGGGGGACATCAGGACTGCCTCTCTCTCAGTGGGGGGGACATCAGACTGCCTCTCAGTGGGGGGGACATCAGACTGCCTCTCAGTGGGGGGGGGACATCAGACTGCCTCTCAGTGGGGGGGGACATCAGACTGATGGTCATTTTGTTGAAACATAAGAGTGTCCTGAAAAAGGTTAACCTTTCTTCCCCCTCAAAAGCAGTGCACTATATAGGGAAAAGGGGGGCATTTGTGACTCACATGACAGGATAAGGAATAGAGCAGTAACATCGGCTCCAGGTACCCCCCCCACACACACCATTGTATTGGCTGTTTTAACTTCTGTGTTTACTCATAACCTCTACATTAGTGAGGGTAGAGACTCTACACCAAGGAATACATAACGTGAGGCTTGTCAGTTTAAGGTCTACAACCGTTGTGTTATTGGGCGCGTGGGACAAATACAATCTGATGTTGCTGGATCTGGACGCTAAGAAATCAGTTCACGCTTTTTATTCACAAAATGTACTCCTGTCCACATACAGAGAGGTCTGTTCCTAATGCTGGGCTTTCAGCAGAGGTACGGTGCTGCCCTGTCGAAGACGCGCTCCTTCCCTTATCCAGTGGTTTTGAACATGCTAATGGAGTCAAAGGTCAAATGACCTTTGCTCAACCAAACCACCAGTTGATGCAAGAGACATGTACAAATTAAAAATGAGGGCCCAATAAATATTTCTAAATATTTATCCACTTATTGAACACAACACCCTGTTCTGACCATGTCTCTCACACCTCTTTAATAGAAGATTTCTGAACACAATTTTAAACATCACCACTTCTGAGTGTGTGAATCTCCCCCCACCAAACCAAGCTTTGTTCTAACCAACAGCCGACAAGACAAATAAAACACAGATGACATTCAATTCTTGCAACAAAATAAAAAAAATAAACCCTCCCCCCCATTCAATTCAACCCAATCTGATCTGGTAAGAACCATGGTAACAAAAACAAAATAAACCCCTCCCCCCCATTCAATTCAACCCAATCTGGTAAGAACCATGGTAACAAAAACAAAATAAACCCCTCCCCCTCCCTCCCATTCAATTCAACCCAATCTGATCTGCTAAACCATGGTAACAAAAACAAAATAAACCCCTCCCCCCCATTCAATTCAACCCAAAATAAATCTCAATTAAGAACCATGGTAACAAAAACAAAATAAACCCCTCCCTCCATTCAATTCAACCCAATCTGGTAAGAACCATGGTAACAAAAACTCAAAACAGAGTGACGGTCCAGAAACAATAGAAGTCAATATGCTGTAATTTTATAGATGTAACCCCTTCAGACCCCGTGTTAGTCAAGTCTCCTGTCTTGTATGTTAGGAGCCGTGTGTATATGTATATATATATATATCCCATCGTTCGTAGAGTTAAGCTGTAGGCAGTCAGTCCGGTTCCATTTAAGTCAGGTCATATGTCATCATCTCAGCATTAAACAGTCACTCTGCAGCAGCATCCAAACATCTGCCTGGAGGTACCGGTGGGATTCAGGAATGATTAGAAAACCCAAACAAAAACAAAGGAACGATGGAACAAACCAAAAACGGATTTATTTCGTGTTTTTTTTTAAAGTTGTTTTTTTTTAGAAATGAGAAATGTGGTGATGAGCTTAAAAGCTTTAAAGAGAAACTTTCTTTTACTTGTATTTTTTGTTTTACATTTTGTTTTAAAGTTCAATTATTTTTTATTTTCTCCTATAACTGTTGCTGATTCAGTGCAATGCATCATGGAACGATTGATAAAAGGGTCCCCCCTCCTCCCAGGTATTTTTTGTTGCTGTTGCGGCATCATGTTTTGGGAATGAAAGGAAGAAGAGGGGGATTGTGGGAGAGTCATAGTTTAGCTGGTGTCCATGGACTCCATGTTAGCGGAGGACGAGTCTCTCTGGATGTTTTCAAAGATGGCAGCCAGCTCGGGGTTGGAGGAGATCTGGGACTGGAACTCGCTCATCAGGGGACTCTTCTCCGCCTCGGGGATGGTGAGGAGGGCGACCACCGACCGCATGGCTGACCGCTTCAACTCATCCTGCTTCTCAAACTCCTGCTTCACTGAGTTGGCCTTCACCTGGGGGAGACACACAGGGTGTGTGTGTGAGTGAGTGAGTGACAGGGAGAGAGAGACAGGGAGAGAGAGACAGGGAGAGAGAGAGAGAGACAGGGAGAGAGAGAGAGAGAGAGAGAGAGACAGGGTGAGAGAGAGAGAGAGACAGAGAGAGAGAGAGAGAGACAGGGTGAGAGTGAGAGAGAGAGACAGGGTGAGAGAGAGAGAGAGAGACAGAGACAGGGTGAGAGAGAGAGAGAGAGACAGAGAGAGAGAGAGAGAGAGAGAGAGAGACAGGAGAGAGAGAGAGAGAGAGACAGGGTGAGAGAGAGAGAGAGAGAGACAGGGTGAGAGAGAGAGAGAGAGAGAGACAGGGAGAGAGAGAGAGAGACAGGGTGAGAGAGAGAGAGAGAGACAGGGAGAGAGAGAGAGAGAGAGACAGGGTGAGAGAGAGAGAGAGACAGGGAGAGAGAGAGAGACAGAGAGAGAGAGAGAGACAGGGAGAGAGAGAGAGAGAGAGAGACAGAGAGAGAGAGAGAGAGACAGGGAGAGAGAGAGAGAGAGAGACAGAGAGAGAGAGAGAGAGAGAGAGAGAGAGACAGAGAGAGAGAGAGAGAGAGGGTGAGAGAGAGAGAGAGAGACAGGGTGAGAGAGAGAGAGAGACAGGGTGAGAGAGAGAGAGAGAGAGAGAGAGAGAGAGAGAGAGAGACAGAGAGAGAGAGAGAGACAGAGAGACAGGGGAGAGAGAGAGAGAGAGACAGAGGAGAGAGACAGGGTGAGAGAGAGACAGGGTGAGAGAGAGAGAGAGAGACAGAGAGAGAGAGACAGGGTGAGAGAGAGAGACAGAGGTGAGAGAGAGAGAGAGACAGGGTGAGAGAGAGAGAGACAGGGTGAGAGAGAGAGAGAGAGGGTGAGAGAGAGAGAGAGAGAGACAGAGAGAGAGAGACAGGGAGAGAGAGACAGGGAGAGAGAGACAGAGAGAGAGACAGGGAGAGAGAGACAGGGAGAGAGAGACAGGGAGAGAGAGACAGGGAGACAGAGAGACAGGGAGAGAGAGACAGGGAGAGAGAGAGGGAGAGAGAGAGGGGAGAGAGAGACAGGGAGAGAGAGACAGGGAGAGAGAGACAGGGAGAGAGAGACAGGGAGAGAGAGACAGGGAGAGAGAGACAGGAGACAGAGAGAGAGACAGGGAGAGAGAGACAGGGAGAGAGAGACAGGGAGAGAGAGACAGGGAGAGAGAGACAGGAGAGACAGGGAGAGAGAGACAGGAGAGAGAGAGAGACAGGGTGAGAGAGAGAGACACAGAGAGAGGGGTTGACATACTGTATGAGGTGATTGTTGGAGAGAGATGGGACTCTAACACGTCCCTGAATGGAGAGAGGGACAGTGTTGGGAGAGAATGGTACTATACAGGGACAGTGTTGGGTCTGGTCTCTGTGAATGGACTATACCAGGGACAGTGTTGGGTCTGGTCTCTGTGAATGGACTATACCAGGGACAGTGTTGGGTCTGGTCTCTGTGAATGGTACTATACCAGGGACAGTGGGTCTGGTCTCTGTGAATGGTACTATACCAGGGACAGTGTCTGGTCTCTGTGAATGGTACTATACCAGGGACAGTGTCTGGTCTCTGTGAATGGTACTATACCAGGGACAGTGTCTGGTCTCTGTGAATGGTACTATACCAGGGACAGTGTCTGGTCTCTGTGAATGGTACTATACCAGGGACAGTGTCTGGTCTCTGTGAATGGTACTATACCAGGGACAGTGTTGGGTCTGGTCTCTGTGAATGGTACTATACCAGGGACAGTGTTGGGTCTGGTCTCTGTGAATGGTACTATACCAGGGACAGTGTTGGGTCTGGTCTCTGAATGGTACTATACCAGGGACAGTGTTGGGTCTCTGTGAATGGTACTATACCAGGGACAGTGTTGGGTCTCTGTGAATGGTACTATACCAGGGACAGTGTTGGGTCTCTGTGAATGGTACTATACCAGGGACAGTGTTGGGTCTCTGTGAATGGTACTATACCAGGGACAGTGTCTGGTCTCTGTGAATGGTACTATACCAGGGACAGTGTCTGGTCTCTGTGAATGGTACTATACCAGGGACAGTGTCTGGTCTCTGTGAATGGTACTATACCAGGGACAGTGTCTGGTCTCTGTGAATGGTACTATACCAGGGACAGTGTCTGGTCTCTGTGAATGGCTATACCAGGGACAGTGTTGGGTCTCTGTGAATGGTACTATACCAGGGACAGTGTTGGGTCTCTGTGAATGGTACTATACCAGGGACAGTGTTGGGTCTCTGTGAATGGTACTATACCAGGGACAGTGTTGGGTCTGGTCTCTGTGAATGGTACTATACCAGGGACAGTGTTGGGTCTGGTCTCTGTGAATGGTACTATACCAGGGACAGTGTTGGGTCTGGTCTCTGTGAATGGTACTATACCAGGGACAGTGTCTGGTCTCTGTGAATGGTACTATACCAGGGACAGTGTCTGGTCTCTGTGAATGGTACTATACCAGGGACAGTGTCTGGTCTCTGTGAATGGTACTATACCAGGGACAGTGGGTCTCTGTGAATGGTACTATACCAGGGACAGTGTCTGGTCTCTGTGAATGGTACTATACCAGGGAGTGTCTGGTCTCTGTGAATGGTACTACCAGGGACAGTGTCTGGTCTCTGTGAATGGTACTATACCAGGGACAGTGTCTGGTCTCTGTGAATGGTACTTACCAGGGACAGTGTTGGGTCTGGTCTCTGTGAATGGTACTATACCAGGGACAGTGTCTCTGTGAATGGTCTGGTCTCTGTGAATGGTACTATACCAGGGACAGTTGGGTCTGGTCTCTGTGAATGGTACTATACCAGGGACAGTGTTGGGTCTGGTCTCTGTGAATGGTACTATACCAGGGACAGTGTTGGGTCTGGTCTCTGTGAATGGTACTATACCAGGGACAGTGTCTGGTCTCTGTGAATGGTACTATACCAGGGACAGTGGGTCTGGTCTCTGTGAATGGTACTATACCAGGGACAGTGGGTCTGGTCTCTGTGAATGGTACTATACCAGGGACAGTGTCTGGTCTCTGTGAATGGTACTATACCAGGGACAGTGTCTGGTGAATGGTACTATACCAGGGACAGTGTCTGGTCTCTGTGAATGGTACTATACCAGGGACAGTGTCTGGTCTCTGTGAATGGTACTATACCAGGGACAGTGTCGGGTCTCTGTGAATGGTACTATACCAGGGACAGTGTTGGGTCTTGTGAATGGTACTATACCAGGGACAGTGTCTGGTCTCTGTGAATGGTACTATACCAGGGACAGTGTCTGGTCTCTGTGAATGGTACTATACCAGGGACAGTGTCTGGTCTCTGTGAATGGTACTATACCAGGGACAGTGTCTGGTCTCTGTGAATGGTACTATACCAGGGACAGTGTCTGGTCTCTGTGAATGGTACTATACCAGGGACAGTGTGTCTGGTCTCTGTGAATGGTACTATACCAGGGACAGTGTCTGGTCTCTGTGAATGGTACTATACCAGGGACAGTGTTGGGTCTCTGTGAATGGTACTATACCAGGGACAGTGTTGGGTCTCTGTGAATGGTACTATACCAGGGACAGTGTTGGGTCTCTGTGAATGGTACCAGGGACAGTGGTCTCTGTGAATGGTACTATACCAGGGACAGTGTTGGGTCTCTGTGAATGGTACTATACCAGGGACAGTGTTGGGTCTCTGTGAATGGTACTATACCAGGGACAGTGTTGTCTGGTCTCTGTGAATGGTACTATACCAGGGACAGTGTTGGGTCTCTGTGAATGGTACTATACCAGGGACAGTGTTGGGTCTCTGTGAATGGTACTATACCAGGGACAGTGTCTGGTCTCTGTGAATGGTACTATACCAGGGACAGTGTCTGGTCTCTGTGAATGGTACTATACCAGGGACAGTGTCTGGTCTCTGTGAATGGTACTATACCAGGGACAGTGTTGGTCTCTGTGAATGGTACTATACCAGGGACAGTGTTGGGTCTGGTCTCTGTGAATGGTACTATACCAGGGACAGTGTCTGGTCTCTGTGAATGGTACTATACCAGGGACAGTGTCTGGTCTCTGTGAATGGTACTATACCAGGGACAGTGTTGGGTCTCTGTGAATGGTACTATACCAGGGACAGTGTTGGGTCTCTGTGAATGGTACTATACCAGGGACAGTGTCTGGTCTCTGTGAATGGTACTATACCAGGGACAGTGTCTGGTCTCTGTGAATGGTACTATACCAGGGACAGTGTCTGGTCTCTGTGAATGGTACTATACCAGGGACAGTGTCTGGTCTCTGTGAATGGAATGGTACTATACCAGGGACAGTGTCTGGTCTCTGTGAATGGTACTATACCAGGGACAGTGTTGGTCTCTGTGAATGGTACTATACCAGGGACAGTGTCTGGTCTCTGTGAATGGTACTATACCAGGGACAGTGTTGGGTCTGGTCTCTGTGAATGGTACTATACCAGGGACAGTGTCTGGTCTCTGTGAATGGTACTATACCAGGGACAGTGTTGGGTCTCTGTGAATGGTACTATACCAGGGACAGTGTTGGGTCTCTGTGAATGGTACTATACCAGGGACAGTGTTGGGTCTCTGTGAATGGTACTATACCAGGGACAGTGTTGGGTCTCTGTGAATGGTACTATACCAGGGACAGTGTTGGGTCTGGTCTCTGTGAATGGTACTATACCAGGGACAGTGTTGGGTCTGGTCTCTGTGAATGGTACTATACCAGGGACAGTGTCTGGTCTCTGTGAATGGTACTATACCAGGGACAGAATGGTACCAGGGACTGGTCTCTGTGAATGGTACTATACCAGGGACAGTGTCGGGTCTGGTCTCTGTGAATGGTACTATACCAGGGACAGTGTTGGGTCTCTGTGAATGGTACTATACCAGGGGGACTGTGAAGTGGTACTATACCAGGGACAGTGTCTGGTCTCTGTGAATGGTACTATACCAGGGACAGTGTCTGGTCTCTGTGAATGGTACTATACCAGGGACAGTGTCTGGTCTCTGTGAATGGTACTATACCAGGGACAGTGTTGGTCTCTGTGAATGGTACTATACCAGGGACAGTGTTGGGTCTCTGTGAATGGTACTATACCAGGGACAGTGTTGGTCTCTGTGAATGGTACTATACCAGGGACAGTGTCTGGTCTCTGTGAATGGTACTATACCAGGGACAGTGTTGTCTGGTCTCTGTGAATGGTACTATACCAGGGACAGTGTCTGGTCTCTGTGAATGGTACTATACCAGGGACAGTGGGTCTGGTCTCTGTGAATGGTACTATACCAGGGACAGTGTCTGGTCTCTGTGAATGGTACTATACCAGGGACAGTGTTGGGTCTCTGTGAATGGTACTATACCAGGGACAGTGTTGGGTCTCTGTGAATGGTACTATACCAGGGACAGTGTTGGGTCTCTGTGAATGGTACTATACCAGGGACAGTGTTGGGTCTCTGTGAATGGTACTATACCAGGGACAGTGTTGGGTCTCTGTGAATGGTACTATACCAGGGACAGTGTTGGGTCTGGTCTCTGTGAATGGTACTATACCAGGGACAGTGTCTGGTCTCTGTGAATGGTACTATACCAGGGACAGTGTCTGGTCTCTGTGAATGGTACTATACCAGGGACAGTGTCTGGTCTCTGTGAATGGTACTATACCAGGGACAGTGTTGGGTCTCTGTGAATGGTACTATACCAGGGACAGTGTTGGGTCTGGTCTCTGTGAATGGTACTATACCAGGGACAGTGTTGGGTCTGGTCTCTGTGAATGGTACTATACCAGGGACAGTGTTGGGTCTGGTCTCTGTGAATGGTACTATACCAGGGACAGTGTCTGGTCTCTGTGAATGGTACTATACCAGGGACAGTGTCTGGTCTCTGTGAATGGTACTATACCAGGGACAGTGTTGGGTCTGGTCTCTGTGAATGGTACTATACCAGGGACAGTGTCTGGTCTGTGAATGGTACTATACCAGGGACAGTGTCTGGTCTCTGTGAATGGTACTATACCAGGGACAGTGTCTGGTCTCTGTGAATGGTACTATACCAGGGACAGTGTCTGGTCTCTGTGAATGGTACTATACCAGGGACAGTGTTGGGTCTGGTCTCTGTGAATGGTACTATACCAGGGACAGTGTTGGGTCTGGTCTCTGTGAATGGTACTATACCAGGGACAGTGTTGGGTCTGGTCTCTGTGAATGGTACTATACCAGGGACAGTGTCTGGTCTCTGTGAATGGTACTATACCAGGGACAGTGTCGGGTCTGGTCTGTGAATGGTACTATACCAGGGACAGTGTCGGGTCTGGTCTGTGAATGGTACTATACCAGGGACAGTGTCGGGTCTGGTCTGTGAATGGTACTATACCAGGGACAGTGTCGGGTCTGGTCTCTGTGAATGGTACTATACCAGGGACAGTGTCTGGTCTCTGTGAATGGTACTATACCAGGGACAGTGTTGGGTCTCTGTGAATGGTACTATACCAGGGACAGTGTTGGGTCTCTGTGAATGGTACTATACCAGGGACAGTGTCTGGTCTCTGTGAATGGTACTATACCAGGGACAGTGTCTGGTCTCTGTGAATGGTACTATACCAGGGACAGTGTCTGGTCTCTGTGAATGGTACTATACCAGGGACAGTGTCTGGTCTCTGTGAATGGTACTATACCAGGGACAGTGTCTGGTCTCTGTGAATGGTACTATACCAGGGACAGTGTGTCTGGTCTCTGTGAATGGTACTATACCAGGGACAGTGTCTGGTCTCTGTGAATGGTACTATACCAGGGACAGTGTCTGGTCTCTGTGAATGGTACTATACCAGGGACAGTGTCTGGTCTCTGTGAATGGTACTATACCAGGGACAGTGTTGGTCTCTGTGAATGGTACTATACCAGGGACAGTGTCTGGTCTCTGTGAATGGTACTATACCAGGGACAGTGTTGGGTCTGGTCTCTGTGAATGGTACTATA
Source organism: Oncorhynchus gorbuscha (assembly GCF_021184085.1). NCBI lineage: Eukaryota > Metazoa > Chordata > Actinopteri > Salmoniformes > Salmonidae > Oncorhynchus > Oncorhynchus gorbuscha. The sequence goes on from NW_025745323.1 coordinate 117,559, forward strand.
CCAGGGACAGTGTCTGGTCTCTGTGAATGGTACTATACCAGGGACAGTGTCTGGTCTCTGTGAATGGTACTATACCAGGGACAGTGTCGGGTCTGGTCTGTGAATGGTACTATACCAGGGACAGTGTCGGGTCTGGTCTGTGAATGGTACTATACCAGGGACAGTGTCGGGTCTGGTCTGTGAATGGTACTATACCAGGGACAGTGTCGGGTCTGGTCTGTGAATGGTACTATACCAGGGACAGTGTCTGGTCTCTGTGAATGGTACTATACCAGGGACAGTGTCTGGTCTCTGTGAATGGTACTATACCAGGGACAGTGTTGGGTCTGGTCTCTGTGAATGGTACTATACCAGGGACAGTGTTGGGTCTGGTCTCTGTGAATGGTACTATACCAGGGACAGTGTCTGGTCTCTGTGAATGGTACTATACCAGGGACAGTGTCTGGTCTCTGTGAATGGTACTATACCAGGGACAGTGTCTGGTCTCTGTGAATGGTACTATACCAGGGACAGTGTTGGGTCTCTGTGAATGGTACTATACCAGGGACAGTGTGGGTCTCTCTGTGAATGGTACTATACCAGGGACAGTGTCTGGTCTCTGTGAATGGTACTATACCAGGGACAGTGTCTGGTCTCTGTGAATGGTACTATACCAGGGACAGTGTCTGGTCTCTGTGAATGGTACTATACCAGGGACAGTGTCTGGTCTCTGTGAATGGTACTATACCAGGGACAGTGTCTGGTCTCTGTGAATGGTACTATACCAGGGACAGTGTCTGGTCTCTGTGAATGGTACTATACCAGGGACAGTGTTGGTCTCTGTGAATGGTACTATACCAGGGACAGTGTCTGGTCTCTGTGAATGGTACTATACCAGGGACAGTGTCTGGTCTCTGTGAATGGTACTATACCAGGGACAGTGTCTGGTCTCTGTGAATGGTACTATACCAGGGACAGTGTCTGGTCTCTGTGAATGGTACTATACCAGGGACAGTGTCTGGTCTCTGTGAATGGTACTATACCAGGGACAGTGTCTGGTCTCTGTGAATGGTACTATACCAGGGACAGTGTCTGGTCTCTGTGAATGGTACTATACCAGGGACAGTGTCTGGTCTCTGTGAATGGTACTATACCAGGGACAGTGTTGGGTCTGGTCTCTGTGAATGGTACTATACCAGGGACAGTGTCTGGTCTCTGTGAATGGTACTATACCAGGGACAGGGTCTGGTCTCTGTGAATGGTACTATACCAGGGACAGGGTCTGGTCTCTGTGAATGGTACTATACCAGGGACAGGGTCTGGTCTCTGTGAATGGTACTATACCAGGGACAGTGTTGGGTCTCTGTGAATGGTACTATACCAGGGACAGTGTTGGGTCTCTGTGAATGGTACTATACCAGGGACAGTGTTGGGTCTGGTCTCTGTGAATGGTACTATACCAGGGACAGTGTTGGGTCTGGTCTCTGTGAATGGTACTATACCAGGGACAGTGTCTGGTCTCTGTGAATGGTACTATACCAGGGACAGTGTCTGGTCTCTGTGAATGGTACTATACCAGGGACAGTGTCTGGTCTCTGTGAATGGTACTATACCAGGGACAGTGTCTGGTCTCTGTGAATGGTACTATACCAGGGACAGTGTCTGGTCTCTGTGAATGGTACTATACCAGGGACAGTGTCTGGTCTCTGTGAATGGTACTATACCAGGGACAGTGTCTGGTCTCTGTGAATGGTACTATACCAGGGACAGTGTTGGGTCTCTGTGAATGGTACTATACCAGGGACAGTGTTGGGTCTCTGTGAATGGTACTATACCAGGGACAGTGTTGGGTCTCTGTGAATGGTACTATACCAGGGACAGTGTTGTCTGGTCTCTGTGAATGGTACTATACCAGGGACAGTGTGTGTGAATGGTACCAGGGACAGTGTTGGGTCTCTGTGAATGGTACTATACCAGGGACAGTGTCTGGTCTCTGTGAATGGTACTATACCAGGGACAGTGTCTGGTCTCTGTGAATGGTACTATACCAGGGACAGTGTTGGTCTCTGTGAATGGTACTATACCAGGGACAGTGTTGGTCTCTGTGAATGGTACTATACCAGGGACAGTGTTGGGTCTCTGTGAATGGTACTATACCAGGGACAGTGTTGGGTCTACCAGGGACAGTGTTGGGTCTGGTCTCTGTGAATGGTACTATACCAGGGACAGTGTTGGGTCTGGTCTCTGTGAATGGTACTATACCAGGGACAGTGTTGGGTCTGGTCTCTGTGAATGGTACTATACCAGGGACAGTGTCTGGTCTCTGTGAATGGTACTATACCAGGGACAGTGTCTGGTCTCTGTGAATGGTACTATACCAGGGACAGTGTTGGGTCTGGTCTCTGTGAATGGTACTATACCAGGGACAGTGTCTGGTCTCTGTGAATGGTACTATACCAGGGACAGTGTGTCTGGTCTCTGTGAATGGTACTATACCAGGGACAGTGTCTGGTCTCTGTGAATGGTACTATACCAGGGACAGTGTTGGGTCTGGTCTCTGTGAATGGTACTATACCAGGGACAGTGTTGGGTCTGGTCTCTGTGAATGGTACTATACCAGGGACAGTGTTGGGTCTGGTCTCTGTGAATGGTACTATACCAGGGACAGTGTTGGGTCTGGTCTCTGTGAATGGTACTATACCAGGGACAGTGTCTGGTCTCTGTGAATGGTACTATACCAGGGACAGTGTCTGGTCTCTGTGAATGGTACTATACCAGGGACAGTGTTGGGTCTGGTCTCTGTGAATGGTACTATACCAGGGACAGTGTTGGGTCTGGTCTCTGTGAATGGTACTATACCAGGGACAGTCTGGTCTCTGTGAATGGTACCAGGGACTGGTCTCTGTGAATGGTACTATACCAGGGACAGTGTCTGGTCTCTGTGAATGGTACTATACCAGGGACAGTGTCTGGTCTCTGTGAATGGTACTATACCAGGGACAGTGTCTGGTCTCTGTGAATGGTACTATACCAGGGAGTGTCTGGTCTCTGTGAATGGTACTATACCAGGGACAGTGTCTGGTCTCTGTGAATGGTACTATACCAGGGACAGTGTCTGGTCTCTGTGAATGGTACTATACCAGGGACAGTGTTACCAGGGGGTCTGGTCTCTGTGAATGGTACTATACCAGGGACAGTGTCTGGTCTCTGTGAATGGTACTATACCAGGGACAGTGTCTGGTCTCTGTGAATGGTACTATACCAGGGACAGTGTCTGGTCTCTGTGAATGGTACTATACCAGGGACAGTGTCTGGTCTCTGTGAATGGTACTATACCAGGGACAGTGTCTGGTCTCTGTGAATGGTACTATACCAGGGACAGTGTCTGGTCTCTGTGAATGGTACTATACCAGGGACAGTGTTGGGTCTGGTCTCTGTGAATGGTACTATACCAGGGACAGTGTTGGGTCTGGTCTCTGTGAATGGTACTATACCAGGGACAGTGTTGGGTCTGGTCTCTGTGAATGGTACTATACCAGGGACAGTGTCTGGTCTCTGTGAATGGTACTATACCAGGGACAGTGTCTGGTCTCTGTGAATGGTACTATACCAGGGACAGTGTCTGGTCTCTGTGAATGGTACTATACCAGGGACAGTGTCTGGTCTCTGTGAATGGTACTATACCAGGGACAGTGTTGGGTCTGGTCTCTGTGAATGGTACTATACCAGGGACAGTGTTGGGTCTGGTCTCTGTGAATGGTACTATACCAGGGACAGTGTTGGGTCTGGTCTCTGTGAATGGTACTATACCAGGGACAGTGTGTCTGGTCTCTGTGAATGGTACTATACCAGGGACAGTGTGTCTGGTCTCTGTGAATGGTACTATACCAGGGACAGTGTGTCTGGTCTGGTCTACCAGGGACAGTGTCTGGTCTCTGTGAATGGTCCTATACCAGGGACAGTGTCTGGTCTCTGTGAATGGTCCTATACCAGGGACAGTGTCTGGTCTCTGTGAATGGTCCTATACCAGGGACAGTGTCTGGTCTCTGTGAATGGTCCTATACCAGGGACAGTGTTGGGTCTGGTCTCTGTGAATGGTACTATACCAGGGACAGTGTTGGGTCTGGTCTCTGTGAATGGTACTATACCAGGGACAGTGTTGGGTCTGGTCTCTGTGAATGGTACTATACCAGGGACAGTGTCTGGTCTCTGTGAATGGTACTATACCAGGGACAGTGTCTGGTCTCTGTGAATGGTACTATACCAGGGACAGTGTGTCTGGTCTCTGAATGGTCCTATACCAGGGACCGTGTGTCTGGTCTCACCTTGGTGGTGCAGGTGGCGCGATCTCAACCAGTCTGTCCAGCCTCTGTAGCACAGCACTGGGACACAGAGTGGAGATCCAGCATCAGGAACGTCAGCATCTGATAAACAACATCCCCATAAACCAACACTCCTCAATACAGGCCCTCTGATCTACATCCTGCCTTTTAAATCAGACAGACCTCTCTCCTCTCTCCTGTCGTCTGATCTACATACAGACTACCTCTCTCTCCTGTCGTCTGATCTACATACAGACTACCTCTCTCTCCTGTCGTCTGATCTACATACAGACTACCTCTCTCTCCTGTCGTCTGATCTACATACAGACTACCTCTCTCTCCTGTCGTCTGATCTACATACAGACTACCTCTCTCTCCTGTCGTCTGATCTACATACAGACTACCTCTCTCTCCTGTCGTCTGATCTACATACAGACTACCTCTCCAGGCAGGCTAGTGTTGAAGTCCTGTCAGGAAGCTGTTCAGGATACCTTGATGTCGTAATGGTCCTTGAGTCCGTCTTCTACGTGGTTGAGGAACTCAAAGATGTCTAGTCTGTCTAGACAGCTGTCCAGGAGTGTGTACATGCACTCAAACGCTGCCTTCCTTATGTCCAGACCATCGTCCACTGTGTGTTTAAAGGGTCCCATCTCAACCTGGGGGGAGAAGACAGGTCATTAAGAAGACCATCGTCCACTGTGTGTTTAGAGGGTCCCATCTCAACCTGGGGGGAGAAGACAGGTCATTAAGAAGACCATCGTCCACTGTGTGTTTAAAGGGTCCCATCTCAACCTGGGGGGAGAAGACAGGTCATTAAGAAGACCCTCTTATCTAAAGTAACTCAACCTGGGGGGAGAAGACCCTCTTATCTAAAGTAACTCAACCTGGGGGGAGAAGACCCTCTTATCTAAAGTAACTCAACCTGGGGGGAGAAGACCCTCTTATCTAAAGTAACTCAACCTGGGGGGAGAAGACCCTCTTATCTAAAGTAACTCAACCTGGGGGGAGAAGACCCTCTTATCTAAAGTAACTCAACCTGGGGGGAGAAGACCCTCTTATCTAAAGTAACTCGACCTGGGGGAGAAGACCCTCTTATCTAAAGTAACTCGACCTGGGGGAGAAGACCCTCTTATCTAAAGTAACTCGACCTGGGGGGAGAAGACCCTCTTATCTAAAGTAACTCGACCTGGGGGGAGACCCTCTTATCTAAAGTAACTCGACCTGGGGGAGAAGACCCTCTTATCTAAAGTAACTCGACCTGGGGGGAAGACCCTCTTATCTAAAGTAACTCAACCTGGGGGAGAAGACCCTCTTATCTAAAGTAACTCGACCTGGGGGAGAAGACCCTCTTATCTAAAGTAACTCAACCTGGGGGAGAAGACCCTCTTATCTAAAGTAACTCGACCTGGGGGGAGAAGACCCTCTTATCTAAAGTAACTCAACCTGGGGGGAGAAGACCCTCTTATCTAAAGTAACTCAACCTGGGGGGAGAAGACCCTCTTATCTAAAGTAACTCAACTAAAAGGTAGAACGACGACAGAGGACAAGAATTGCAAGTAAATCCTTTGTCAATAAAACTTAAAACAACAAAACACGAAAGGAAGGATAACAGACAAAAGTAGGAAGGAAGGAAGGCAGGAAGAAAGGTAGGAAGGAAGGAAAAGCAGGAAGGAAGGCAGGAAGGAAAGCAGGAAGGAAGGAAGGAAGGCAGGAAGCAGGAAGAAGGAAGGAAGGAAGCAGGAAGGAAGGCAGGAAGGAAGGAAGGAAGGCAGGGAAGGAAGGCAGGAAGAAAGGAAGGAAGGCAGGAAGAAAGGTAGGAAGGAAGGAAGGAAGGCAGGAAGAAAGGAAAGCAGGAAGGAAGGCAGGAAGAAAGGAAAGCAGGAAGGAAAGCAGGAAGGAAGGCAGGAAGGAAGGCAGGAAGGAAGGCAGGAAGAAAGGAAGGCAGGAAGAAAGGAAAGCAGGAAGGAAGGAAGGCAGGAAGGAAGGCAGGAAGGAAGGAAGAAAGGGAGGAAGGCAGGAAGGAAGGAAGGAAGGAAGGAAGGAAGGAAGGAAGGCAGGGAAGGAAGGGAGGAAGGCAGGAAGGAAGGAAGGAAGCAGGAAGGAAATCCATGTCAACCTAGAGATAACAGAAAACAAGGGAAGAGTAGATGAAGAAGGATAGAAGGTGTGAATGCAGGAAGGAAGCAGAAAAGGAAGAGGAACAGGAAGGAAGGAAGGAAGGTACCTCTCTGATGAGGGAGGAAGGAAGGAAGTCAGGAAGGAAGGAAGTGAAGCACCAATGAAATCCATGTCAACCTAGAGATAACAGAAAACAAGGGAAGAGTAGATGAAGGCTGCGAAGGTTGAACAACTGAAGCAGAAGAGGAACATCAAGCTTGGCACGTCCAGGTCCTGATGAGTTCCTCCGGACGTCTCAAGTAAAGGTGTCAGGACCTGGATCCAGTAGGTCTCTGAGAAGGGCTTATTATGGGCTGCGGAGTTGAAGGTTACCAGGGCAACCTTTCACGTACAGTGGGTCCTCCAACGTCTTCAAGAAGTCACCTGGAATACAGAACACAGTCGGTCATAATGAACCTTTCACATACAGTGGGGCAAGAAGTCACCTGGAATACAGAACAACACAGTCAGTCATAATGAACCTTTCACATACAGTGGGGCAAAAAAAGTATTTAGTCAGCCACCAATTGTGCAAGTTCTCCCACTTAAAAAGATGAGGCCTGTAAGTTTCATAAATCGGTACACTTCCAGACAAAATGAGAAGAAGAAAAATCACATTGTAGGATTTTTTATGAATGTATTTGCAAATTATGGTGGAAAATAAGTATTTGGTCAATAACAAAAGTTTCTCAATACTTTGTTATATACCCTTTGTTGGCAATGACAGAGATCAAACGTTTTCTGTAAGTCTTCACAAGGTTTTCACACACTGTTGCTGGTATTTTGGCCCATTCCTCCATGCAGATCTCCTCTAGAGCAGTGATGTTCTCTCATCTTTTTAAGTGGGAGAACTTGCACAATTGGTGGCTGACTAAATACTTTTTTTGCCCCACTGTATACAATTAACATCAATATATGGAGTCAAATGAAAAGCTCCTCTCGTCTATATTTCCTCAGTCTGTCTCAGTAAAAACATCAGTCTCCAGTACAGTAAAGTATTCAGACCCCTTTCCCCTTGTTCCACATTTGGTTACATTACAGCGTTATTCTAAAATGGATTAAATAAATATCCCCTCATCAATTTACACACAATACCCCATCATGACAAAGTGAAAACAGGTTTACAAATTTATTACAAATAAAAAACAGAAATACCACATTTACATAAGTATTCAGACCCTTTGCTATAAGACTCAAAATTGAGCTCGGGTGCATCCTGTTTCCATTGATCATCCTTGAGATGTTTCTACAACCTGATTGGAGTCCAACTGTGGTAAATTCAATTGATTGGACATGATTTGGAAAGGCACACGCCTGTCTTTATAAGGTTCTACATTTGATAGTGCATGTCAGAACAAAAACCAAACCATGGAGGTCGAAGGAATTCCGAGACACGATTGTGTCGAGGCACAGATCTGGGAAAGGGTACTATTTCTGCAGCATTCTCCATCATTCTGAAATGGAAGAAGTTTGGAACCACCTAGAGCTGGCCACCCGACCCAACTGAGCAATCGGGGGAGAAGGGCCTTGGTCAGGGAGATGACCAAGAACCCGATGGTCACTCTGACAGAGCTCCAGAGTTCTTATGCGGAGATGGGAGAACCTTCCAAAAAGACAACCATCTCTGGAGCACCCCACCAATCAGGCCGTTATGGTAGAGTGGCCAGACGGAAGCCACTCCTCAGTAAAAGGCACATGACAGCCCGCTTAGAGTTTCCCAAAAGGCACCTAAAGACTCTCAGACCATGAGAAACAAGATTTGTCTGGTCTGATGAAACCAAGACTGAACTCTTTGGCCTGAATGCCAAGTGTCACATCTGGAGGAAACCTGGCACCAACCCTACGGTGAAGCATGGTGGTGGCAGCATCATGCTGTGGGGATGTTTTTCAGCAGCAGGGACAGGGAGACTAGTCAGGATCGAGGGAAAAATGAATGCAGCAAAGTACAGAGAGATCCTCGATGTAAACCTCCTCCAGAGCGCTCAGGACCTCAGACTGGGGCGAAGGTTCACCTTACAACAGGACAACGACCCTAAGCACACAGCCAAGACATCAGACTGTTAAATAGCCACCACTAACATTGAGTGGCTGCTGCCAACACACTGTCATTGACACTGACCCAACTCCAGCCATTTTAATAATGGGAATTGATGGAAATGTAAATATATCACTAGCCACTTTAAACAATGCTACCTTATATAATGTTACTTACCCTACATTATTCATCTCATATGGCCCTGCCAGACTGCATCCGGACTTGAACCCGATGAACATCCCTGAAGAAACCATCTACATATCTGTACCATCACTCATTCATCCCACATGTTCCTTATCCCCTTACACAGTTAGACTTGTTGGTTATCACTGCTGTCGGAACTAGAAGCACAAGGATCTCGCAGAGACATCTGGGCTAACCATGTGTATGTGACAAATAAAATGTGATTTGAAGACAACACAGGAGTGGCTTCAGGACAAGTCTCTTAATGTTCTTTAGTGGCCCTGCCAGAGGCCGGACTTGAACCCGATCGAACATCCCTGAAGAAACCCGAACATATCTGTGCAGCAACGCTTCCCATCCCACCTGACAGAGCTTGAAAGGATCTGCAGAGAAGAATGGGAGTAACTCCCCAAATACAGATGTGCCATGCTTGAAGCGTCATACCCCAGGAGACTGAAGGCTGTAATCGTTGCCAAAGTAGTACTTCAACAAAGTTCTGAGTAAAGGGTCTGAATTACTTATGTAAATGTTATATTTCCGGTTTTTATTTTTTATACATTTGTAAACATGTCTAAAAACCTGTTTTTGCTTTATCATTATGGGGTAGTGTGATGTCATTATGGGGTAGTGTGATGTCATTATGTGTGTAGATTGATGAGGGAAAAAAACGAATAGTTAATCAATTTTAGAATAAGGCTGTAACGTAACAAAATGTGGAAAAAGTCCAGGGGTCTGAACACTTTCTGAATGCACTGTATTTATGCTGTAATAGTCTGTGCCGGAGGCTAGGGTCAGCATGTCATTAGATACCATAACAGTCTGTCTGTCTCAGTAACAACATTCAGATATAGATACCATACCAGTCTGTCTGTCTCAGTAACAACATTCAGATATAGATACCATAACAGTCTGTCTGTCTCAGTAACAACATTCAGATATAGATACCATACCAGTCTGCCTCAGTAACAACATTCAGATATAGATACCATACCAGTCTGTCTGTCTCAGTAACAACATTCAGATATAGATACCATAACAGTCTGCCTGCCTCAGTAACAACATTCAGATATAGATACCATAACAGTCTGTCTGCCTCAGTAACAACATTCAGATATAGATACCATACCAGTCTGTCTGTCTCAGTAACAACATTCAGATATAGATACCATACCAGTCTCTGCCTCAGTAACAACATTCAGATATAGATACCATACCAGTCTGTCTGTCTCAGTAACAACATTCAGATATAGATACCATAACAGTCTGTCTCAGTAACAACATTCAGATATAGATACCATAACAGTCTGCCTGCCTCAGTAACAACATTCAGATATAGATACCATAACAGTCTGCCTCAGTAACAACATTCAGATATAGATACCATACCAGTCTGTCTGTCTCAGTAACAACATTCAGATATAGATACCATAGCAGTCTGCCTGTCTCAGTAACAACATTCAGATATAGATACCATACCAGTCTGTCTGTCTCAGTAACAACATTCAGATATAGATACCATAACAGTCTGCCTCAGTAACAACATTCAGATATAGATACCATAACAGTCTGCCTGTTTCAGTAAAACATTCAGATATAGATACCATAACAGTCTGTCATTCAGATACCATACCATAACAGTCTGCCTCAGTAACAACATTCAGATATAGATACCATAACAGTCTGCCTGCCTCAGTAACAACATTCAGATATAGATACCATAACAGTCTGTCTGCCTCAGTAACAACATTCAGATATAGATACCATAACAGTCTGCCTCAGTAACAACATTCAGATATAGATACCATAACAGTCTGTCTGTTTCAGTAAAATAGATAGGTACCATAGCAGTAGTCAAAGAGGACAGGTTATTAGCAGTAGATAGCGATGGGATAGATTAAATAGTGGAGATGAGACACACCTGTGTGTATAAATACCATAACAGTCTGCCTCAGTAACAACATTCAGATATAGATACCATAACAGTCTGCCTCAGTAACAACATTCAGATATAGATACCATAGCAGTAGTCAAAGAGGACAGGTTAGCAGTAGATAGCGATGGGATAGATTACATAGTAGAGATGAGACACACCTATGCAGTTTTTCAGGAGAGGGTCTATTGTCTGTGGGTGGTCTGAGATGGTGAACTTCACTGCTGTCACGACTGAGCTTCTGGCATAAGATGATCCTGGAGACAGAAAACATTATTTCACACCACATACCTGCAATATCATAGTAAACTAATACCCAGGTCATATTTCACATCACATACCTGCAATATCATAGTAAACTAACACCCAGGTTATATTTACATTTACATTTACATTTAAGTCATTTAAACGCTCTTATCCAGAGCCCAGGTTATATTTCACATCACATACCTGCAATATCATAGTAAACTAACACCCAGGTTATATTTCACACCACATACCTGCAATATCATAGTAAACTAATACCCAGGTCATATTTCACATCACATACCTGCAATATCATAGTAAACTAACACCCAGGTTATATTTCACACCACATACCTGCAATATCATAGTACACATACCTGCAATATCATAGTAAACTAACACCCAGGTTATATTTCACATCACATACCTGCAATATCATAGTAAACTAACACCCAGGTTATATTTCACATCACATACATGCAATATCATAGTAAACTAACACCCAGGTTATATTTCTTTACATGAAATGATTCATATCATGCACAATGAACCACCTGTATTTAAAATATATATAATAATAATATAATAATATATGCTATTTAGCAGACGCTTTTATCCAAAGCGACTTACAGTCATGTGTGCATACATTCTACGTATGGGTGGTCCCGGGAATCGAACCCACTACCCTGGCGTTACAAGCGCCATGCTCTACCAACTGAGCTACAGATATATATATATATATTTTTTTAAATCAGGTCTTGCCAATCAAAACGGGCCAATGGAAACCAGCATGGAGTTCCTATTCCCCACCTGAGAGCAGGTATCCTTTAAGTCTGGGCAGCAGGGTTTCTGGGTCTATGAGGGTGAGTTTCCCCAGATATTCTGCAACCACGTTCCTATTCCCCACCTGAGAGCAGGTATCCTTTAAGTCTGGGCAGCCGGGTTTCTGGGTCTATGAGGGTGAGTTTCCCCAGGTTCCTATTCCCCACCTGAGAGCAGTATCCTTTAAGCCTGGGCAGCCGGGTTTCTGGGTCTATGATAGTTTCTGCAACCACGTTCCTATTCCTCACCTGAGAGCAGGTATCCTTTAAGCCTGGGCAGCAGGGTTTCTGGGTCTATGAGGGTGAGTTTCCCCAGACATTCTGCGACCACGTTCCTGGTGCCCTCCTCGGCACACTCACAGTGCTTCAACAGCAGGGTCCATACTCCCTCGACGTAGGGTTTCAGACCAGTCACAGACGCCGAGCTGGAGAGGACAGAACAGAGACGATATTTTGGTCACCAAGGTGAAAACCGCAACCCCCGCGCAATTAGCCAGTTCAGTCATCCGACCCGGGACTTGAACCCCGCGACCTTTCGGGTTCCACACCTCTCTAACCCGCCGGACTGTCCTACCTGATGATCTCTTTGAGTGAGTGTAGCAGCAGGTACTGCCTCTTGGGCTGTCCCGAGATCTCCCCCAGAACGAAGGGCAGGTATTCCGGCAGGTTGCCCACGGCGATGGATCCCAGGGCGTAGGATGCGGCAGACTTGACCTCTTCGGAGGAGGAAGAGAAGGCGTCCAGGATGACCGTCTTGAGCTCCGGTTGGCCGCTCAGGTCTACGTGGTGTCCCACCTACCACAGAGACATTATGAATGACTCCTTCACGACTGATACTGGTCACGACATCTGATACCAGCCTACTACAGTTAAACACCACTATTAGTCCCACTACCATCAAACCCACTATTAGTCCCACTACCATCAAACCCACTATTAGTCGTCCCACTACCATCAAACCCACTATTAGTCGTCCCACTACCATCAAACCCACTATTAGTCGTCCCACTACCATCAAACCCACTATTAGTCGTCCCACTACCATCAAACCCACTATTAGTCGTCAAACCCACTACCATCAAACCCACTATTAGTCAAACCCCCACTACCATCAAACCCACTATTAGTCGTCAAAACCCACTACCATCAAACCCACTATTAGTCCACTACCATCAAACCCACTACCATCAAACCCACTATTAGTAGTCCCACTACCATCAAACCCACTATTAGTCATCCCACTACCATCAAACCCACTATTAGTCGTCCCACTACCATCAAACCCACTATTAGTCTACCATCCCACTACCATCAAACCCACTATTAGTCCCACTACCATCAAACCCACTATTAGTCCCACTACCATCAAACCCACTATTAGTCCCACTACCATCAAACCCACTATTAGTCCCACTACCATCAAACCCACTATTAGTCCCACTACCATCAAACCCACTATTAGTCAAACCCACTATTAGTCCCACTACCATCAAACCCACTATTAGTCCCACTACCATCAAACCCACTATTAGTCGTCCCACTACCATCAAACCCACTATTAGTCCCACTACCATCAAACCCACTATTAGTCCCACTACCATCAAACCCACTATTAGTCCCACTACTTAGACCACTGCGTCACTCGGGAGGCCCACAACCATAAAATGCCTTGGACGCACACACCTTTTGTTTATTTGAATATTTTGTATTTGAAAACGTGTGACCCACCTCTCCCAGTGACAGCAGAGCCAGCAGCCTGATGGAGTCTGTCGACCGAGAGTTCTTCACATCCTGGATGAACTGGCCTACCACGGCAGGACCCTCCTACAAATACAAATCAAACTTTATTTAAAATGCATTAAATATGGGAAAAGAGCTTTAGGGCAGTGATCACATTATAAAACATTATGTTAAGATAATGAACAAACAAAAGAAACAAAGAGGAAATAATCAAACCAAAAATCAGATTGAAAATAAAATACCAAAACAAAAAAGGCAATAAAAGTCCTCCAGGAGAACAGAACACAGGAAGGAGGTCTGAAAGTCCTTCAGGAGAACAGAACACAGGAAGGAGGTCTGAATGTCCTCAGGAGAACAGAACCAGGAGAACAGAACACAGGAAGGAGGTCCTCAGGAGAACAGAACAGTCCTTCAGGAGAACAGAACACAGGAAGGAGGTCTGAATGTCCTCCAGGAGAACAGAACACAGGAAGGAGGTCTGAATGTCCTCCAGGAGAACAGAACACAGGAAGGAGGTCTGAAAGTCCTTCAGGAGAACAGAACACAGGAAGGAGGTCTGAAAGTCCTTCAGGAGAACAGAACACAGGAAGGAGGTCTGAATGTCCTTCAGGAGAACAGAACACAGGAAGGAGGTCTGAATGTCCTCCAGGAGAACAGAACACAGGAAGGAGGTCTGAATGTCCTCCAGGAGAACAGAACACAGGAAGGAGGTCTGAATGTCCTTCCAGGAGAACAGAACACAGGAAGGAGGTCTGAATGTCCTTCAGGAGAACAGAACACAGGAAGGAGGTCTGAATGTCCTCCAGGAGAACAGAACACAGGAAGGAGGTCTGAATGTCCTTCAGGAGAACAGAACACAGGAAGGAGGTCTGAATGTCCTTCAGGAGAACAGAACACAGGAAGGAGGTCTGAATGTCCTTCAGGAGAACAGAACACAGGAAGGAGGTCTGAATGTCCTCCTTCAGGAGAACAGAACACAGGAAGGAGGTCTGAATGTCCTCCAGGAGAACAGAACACAGGAAGGAGGTCTGAAATGTCCTTCAGGAGAACAGAACACAGGAAGGAGGTCTGAATGTCCTCCAGGAGAACACAGGAAGGAGGTCTGAATGTCCTCCAGGAGAACAGAACACAGGAAGGAGGTCTGAATGTCCTTCAGGAGAACAGAACACAGGAAGGAGGTCTGAATGTCCTTCAGGAGAACAGAACACAGGAAGGAGGTCTGAATGTCCTTCAGGAGAACAGAACACAGGAAGGAGGTCTGAATGTCCTTCAGGAGAACAGAACACAGGAAGGAGGTCTGAATGTCCTTCAGGAGAACAGAACACAGGAAGGAGGTCTGAATGTCCTCCAGGAGAACAGAACACAGGAAGGAGGTCTGAATGTCCTTCAGGAGAACAGAACACAGGAAGGAGGTCTGAATGTCCTTCAGGAGAACAGAACACAGGAAGGAGGTCTGAATGTCCTTCAGGAGAACAGAACACAGGAAGGAGGTCTGAATGTCCTCCAGGAGAACAGAACACAGGAAGGAG